>NC_052399.1:21483645-21783645 GCF_009389715.1 Phoenix dactylifera
GACCTTTCTAGAGGCTCTGCTTGTTTTATTTTCCTCTCTCTCTCTTTCTACACTCCACAAACTTCGTATATAACACCATACCTGTAGCTTCGATTTAATCAATAAAACTGGGTACCTCAGGGGAAAAAAAAAGCTAGAGGAAGTGTCTCACTTCATTATTCCTATGAAATAAAATAAAATAAAAAGATGTAGCAGTTTGCTACAACTCTCTCTATACTGTTTGCATCAGCATAATGATATGGGGTGGAATTCGAACCAAACCGGGTCTATTGTTCGAAAAGTAATTATCGTAACCGTTGAACACGAGCCGCTATTGTTTCCATGCTGTTTAAATTTGGTAAATACGGGGGTTTAAGTGCCCACGAAGGGACGGAACGGGCAATGCGCACGGTGGATCTAGCATTCATACAAGATATCCAGAGACCAATGGAGAAAATTTCGAGAAAATTAAGTTCTTCTTGAAATACACAATAAATCTGATATTTTGATGCATGTTGTCTGAAAACAGGATTTATCAAGATTATTAATTTTTAAACTTAAGAGTTGAAACAATGACAAAAGAGATTAAGTTGGTCAAATTTTGCATGATGCAGACAGTAGGACACACAGAAAAATCTCCTCTAGGAATTTTAAGTGCCTCTATTGTCTACCTGATAACGATCATTAAACTTTCAATTGCTCTTTGTTCTCACGCACACCAATAGTTATATATAAGCATTTCTTTTTCCATTAAAAAAAGAAAAATCTAAGCACAGTGGTATTTGGAAATACGTGGAGAGAAATTCTAAGTGAAGATGAATAAGATTTTTGAAGTGGCAGAGGCAGGGCATCCTTTAGCGAACTGACTGCCCAATAGCAAAAATGAACTGATTTTAGCGAATAAGTGAGAACTCCCTACAATGAAAATTAGTCGAGATTACCCCAACTAGCATCTAGACTGATCCATTTGTCAATTCTATTGCCGCCGATAGCCCACAACAGAGCCTGTGATGGATTACCAACTTCGGTTTCCTGAAGAGACGTGCAAGGTCAAGACGGAAGAGTTTCCTGTGATGGAACCATTCTAACTGAAGCAGGACCTGGGCGATCGCTTCAATCTGCATCCTTCCAGGAAAACAGCAGCCCACTCTTCTTCCCCCACTTGCAGTAGAGAAAAGCCGGAGAGAAAAAAGGCCGAGTGCTAGAGCTTCAGGGGTGGGAGTTGGTTCGAAGTATCAACATGTTGTTGTTCGGCACGTCGGTTCCCGAGGCAGAGTTACGAGCTGCCTGGGTGGGTTTTCGATATGCGAGGCAGGTTTTGCAGGCTGGCTCGATTGTTTTGGAGGACAACTCGGCCACAGTTATCAGTTGGATCCAGGAGGAGCTGAGGGGCGAGGGCACAGACCACCCCTTGGTTCGGGATATAGGGATGATGTGTAGGGTTGGGGTGGCCGTTCAGACCAAGCATGTATTTAGAGAAGCCAATGGGGCAGCCGATTAGGTGGCTGCTTCGCGGCTCATCATTCAGGATACACCCTTTGGGTGGGGGAGGGAGAGCTGCCACTGGCTCTCCATGAGTTAGTATTTTTTGATTTTATTGGACGTATTCGTATACGTATTGTATAAAAACCCGTCTTTAGCACCTCCCCCCCCCCCCCCCCTCTTTAGCAAAAAAAAAAAAAAAGTATCAACATGTTCCAACAACAGATTATCCGGAGAAATTCCTAATACTCTTGGCAATTTTTAAGGAAGCAACCTTTCCGGGCAAATCCAAATTTCTTTCACAGCCTTCGATCATTGCGGTATCTGAACTTGCCGTTCAATGATCTTCATGGCGAAGGGCCAACAGAGGGACTTTAATCATGCTAGTTGAGTCCAATGGGAATGACTGTGGGGGTAATCCAATATTGCAAGCATGTTCTACCCAACAATCAGGGGGGGGGGGGGGAATTTTCGGCTTACTCCAGAAATAACAAAACATGGTAAACTAAAGCGGAAAACAGAGGAACAATAACAATTGATCGGTCTCCCTACTTCATAGCCAAAACTGGCTAAATTTGTACACATGGAACATCCTAAATAATATTATTTATATATATATATATATATATATATATATGACCACACCCTTCTCACTATTGAGGAGCACTAATTAGTGTTTTATAGTTGTCTTTAAAAAGCTTCAATACGCTGAGAGCTACCACCCGGAAGGATATCACCTATGCAAGACTGGAAGCGGATTGCATACACCACGATGGAGGCTTGGTTATAATGATCAAGTCGATCCAGAGCAAGCATAGAGCTAATGATGGACATCCGCTACTGCAGAACATTCGCAGATTGACGATGAACTATGATGCTTTCCAGGCCACTCATGTATACCAGAAGGCGAATAGGCTGAGTCGCCTCCTTTGCTATCCAACATTCTAGTGGTGTCCTCTGGAAGAGCTATGAAACTATCCCACTTCCTCTACATCATCTTTTTTTTTCTTCTGATATTCTTGAATTTACTCATGTTGGAACAGTATAATCTAGGCGGTCTACCAAAAAAAATAAAAAAAGTTCAACACACCCCATGTCTCAATGACCCAATAGAGTTTTCTTCGGTTCCAAGGAAGTGAATCACCTTTTTCTCATTCACCTTAATTAAAGATTATGGGGTAAAGCAGCAAGGCCTAATTCGTGGTGATTTTTACAGTCACATAAAAGCGGATGTCCCAAGGAAAGAGGACTGTAGATAGCAGGCTGGACAATCTTGAAGTCTGAATGAATTGGTCGGGATGACCCTCTTCCTAGTACAAATTCCATTATGGATCCACTGTTCATCTCAAATATTTGAAGAATTTGATGTGACTTTGATGATAGACGATGAAATCCTGGCTACTTTCAGCGTTTAAATTTGGTCACCTTTGTTCGAAAGAGTTCCAGGAGAATGCAATTAGATTGGGGTTGGGATCCCGCCAAGAGCAACCTACTAATGCTCCACCGAGAAGCAAAGTTGTTCTTGCCTCACTAGCCTTCAAGACTGAAAGCTAACATGCACAAACATTCAATAATTTCTGCATATAATTATGTCTTTTCTAATGTTACAGGCTCAGATTGGAGAAAAATATGCAAGCGTGGATTGGTACATAAACATTCTCAATTAACAATAATCTTAGAAAATGGCAGCTAATTCCACAGATGATCTAAGGCAACAATAATCATGGCATAGCTCTAATGGGTTACCAGTGAAAACCTTAACAGCAATCTGATAGTACCCCTGTGACTATATTTTCCAAAATTTAGAAGAATAGCATTCTCCCATTGGTCATTTGGAGGGACTATCCAATATCATTCATCAGTATTCATGACTCTGACATGACAGTAACAATACTGGATCACCATAATAGCAATTATTTCCCTTAGCATAATTAAGTGTCTTGCACATAAGTGGATTCTCTCACCCAAAACTAGGAGTCCTGGATTTCACTTAGGCTTAGATTGAAACCTGATAACAAAACAAGCTGACGGTCGAAGGATTATGGAGTACCCGGGAAGATCTAAAACATTTTGACGGCAAGTGAATAAAAGTAGAGCATGTTTCTCGATTGGGCCACAAACTGGACAAGTCCAAACAAAACTACCATCCACATATGACCAGACACAGAAATAAAATGTGTCTAATGAGTATTGAATGACGCTATAAATGCCAATAAACAGCCTAATGTTTATTTAAAGTGACAGAAGCGAAAGGGAAGAATACAGCTTTAAAAAGACAATGCATGATTTCAGAATAATGGCAAAAACTTTGAACAAATTCAGAATTTTCTCATATGGACTATGGCAGGTTTTAATAAGTCAGAAGCCTTCAGTTAGTGCAAAAATTCGACCAGAGAAAGATGGAGGCAGTTTAGTAATAGCTGACTCGATATCCTGAAAAACCAGTGCCAACCATAAGAAGATATAACTTTAATAGTTAACCACTAATAGATACTATGAATAGAAAAAGCGGAGAAACTTCAGAGGATAAGTGTCTGAAAATCAGCTGAATTATGCAGAACAAATTTCAATTGATAGCCATGAGAAATTTTAGCATGGAGAAAGACAAACTTGTGCGTGTAAGTGCATGCATGACAGAGAGAGAGAGAGAGCATATTCACAGAAAAATATGGGGTGCATTTAATAAAGATATGCTCCTAGTACCATGACTACTGCACTCTGCAAAACTTCTGGTAAAATTAGAAAGGCACGGTCAAAAATTCTGCATGGATCAGAACCTGAAACTTAACTATGACACAAAGATTGGTGCTTACAAGATGAGGAAACTAAGGTACAGGAAGAAAAACGTAGTTAGAAAACGGAAGTTTAGAGGGAGTTTGATATTCAAGGATGAATGATCGAGCAAAGAAAGACTAAAAGATTCAAGGATGAATGATCAAGCAAAGAAAGACTAAAAGAGATGGTTGTAAAGATATGAGCTTAGGCTTATGCAGAAACCTGTCTAGTTGCTAATCAAATAGTGCAGGGTTTTTAAATAGGGAAAAAAAGGAAGGGAATCTAGATCCAAGATCTTCTGCATGTGCCCAATCTTCCCATGTATCAATAGTGTTGCTGAGAGAGTGAAAAACAAACAGGTGCTTAGCAGTTTGACCAAGTGACCTTGGAGCGAATCCCACCTCCACAGGACTTGGAGAGTTAGGGATACTTGAGGGAGAGTTACCCCCATTATTTAGCTCAATTCATTACCTACAGGCTCTTCTACACCAGAAAAAAGGGGTCAACAGGAGAAAATACTCTTTACTTTAGAATTTCCTTTGTTCAGCCAACTGGAGAAAATACGAAAGTTTCTTTTTTCCTTTCTTTTTCTTTTGTTTCTTTTGACTTATTCTTTAATTCATTTTCTGAGTGTCCAAATGGAGCTTAAGCAAAGGTTTGAGGAGCATAGGAGCATGTTTCTTTGATAAGAATGAATGGTGCAGATGAACTAATAAAAAATTCCAAGGATTAAAAATAAAGACAATTAAAATGATGCTTCTCCAAAATAATAGAAAGAAAGAAAATGCAAACAAGAAGGGAGCTCACCTCTGATTGATATCGAGCTGAAAAATGGATTAGAAGGATAGCTTTGTTTTCAAACTTCTCAGCATAGCGTGCTACCTGTCCGGTTTTAAGACATAAAGCAATAAGCTGAAAGTAGGAAACAAGATAATTTACATTAATACCCAAATTTACATCCATCAAACGTATGCAATAACCTCTAGCAAATGAGTGTGACCAAATTCTCTCGCATGCTCTGTTGTGACAGCATCATCAACAAAAGTGCTCTGCAAAATTAATAACAAAAATAACTCATGGTCTAGCAAAAACCACTAAAAAGAAAAGTTTACATGCAAAGGAAAACTTCATCAACTCATGAAAAACAGCTAATATATCAGCAATGGAATCTGACCAATGAAAGCATCAGAGATGTTTTAATGTGCATAATTGGGGCTAAAGTCTGGTTTCTAATCCTGCCTTATACCAAGTGACAACAGGTGCATTTAATAATTACAAATTTTGATAAACCATTTAGTAAAATTCCGCAGGCACAAAAGATAAGCCAGGTTATGCATGAGAAATACTGTTTTTAATCTATTGACAGAATCTAATGAACATAACATCACTACAGCAGCTACTAGCCCATCAACTGAGCAAAGAGAAAGGGATAAAAAAGCCGTGGGCCATAAAGAGTTCTAAAATTGAAGTTGAGCTCCTGCCCGGAAACGAACTCTCTCTTGGTTAAAGGTAGATCACCAAATATGAAAATCTGAAACATTAACTTCTGACAGCGCAGTTGCGAGGAATAATAAAAGACACAAAAGACATGAGCGGATTTATGGTCATAACCTGTCCAGAGGCCATCCTAGCTGTAGAAAATATACTCCAGTAATTTGTTGGTGTTTAAGCATACATCTAACACCTCGCTTGGTGGTGGAGAAAGAAGTCAGAAACATGGTGGATATACCACTGTGGATACTTGTCACTAGCAGCAGGAAGTTTTAGGAAAGAAGCACATGGCTCAAGCAGTTTGGCAAACTAAACTTGATTGGCCCTTGGATGCTCTGCAGAAACCCAAATAAGAAAAATGGTGGGAGAGAAAAGGAAGGATCGACTACAAAAGTGACTAATTTTCACCTATAAAACAAGTTAGCATCTGGAGGTCTCCAGAGAGGCAGGCTCATCGCATTGATACAAACATCTGGAGATCCTATATATTGTTGATTTTAAGTGAGATGTCTCTCCTTCATAACAATTCAAGAAATCAAGTTACAATGTTTTATGATATTTATCAGTATCCACAACACAGGCAGAGAGTTGTATACAGGGGGAAGAAAGTGTAAATTTTTAGAATCTAAACTATTAACAAAGAAGTATAATTCAATGAAAGAAAAGCAAAAGTTTCACATACTAGTCAGCAGCAAAGTAACATGGAAAAATTAAATTAAGGGGACAATTTTTTCTTTGAACTAGACAGTATCTCCTTTCAGAAAAATTAAGGGAGAAAATCACCAACAGTTATCTTACTAAAAAAAATGGCAAAACATTATAAGATAAATCAATTTTATAGCCAACGCACAACACCTATTTTCTATAGAAAGCACTTTTTATCCAAGGAATCCATCAGAAGTAATCCCAGCGACCTTAATTAATCATTCAAAATCCAAATTACAGACTAGAACACAGACACAGTTCATATAAACAGCAATATGCCTAACTTTAGACCCGTTTGAGAGTATAAAAAAACAGCTAGGTTGAAGCTAACACACATGAATTGGAAATATTTGTCCATCAAACAGCCAATAGTTTATACTATAGTATGAGCCAGGAGTAAGCAAAACGTGAATATTGCAATATCAAGAAACCAAAATAACAATAACATGGAAAACAGTAAAACAGGCACCTCCATGACAAGAATTCGTGATTTCAGTGCATCAGCATTGTCTGGGTCAACTATAAAATCTGACATGGTGTCTCCTGTGAAAGCGATTTCAGGTGTTGTCACTGTGTAAGTTATCTGCAAGTTGCAATAATGTTATAGAATAGCTAACAATTGCAATGACAAATCTTCCACAACATTTTCTTAAGAGCGCATTAATTTTAGTTAAGTATAGTATCTATTTGCTGATTATAGTTTATCTCTAAGTGTCTAACAAGACAGACCTCCACACCTGATAATCTTAAGTTCTTGATCTCATTTCCAGAAAGACCAGCATATTCCTGCTTAAGTTTCTGCTTTACAGAATAAATTACATAACCCTGCATTACAGAGCAAACAAAAAAGTAAGTCCAACTCAAAAGATATAGAAATCCTTTTTTGTGGATATATAAACTAGAATAGAAGAATTGATGATAAAAACTAGGAATCTCTCACCTGGCTCGGTATTACATGATAAGTTTTAAATGCCTTCACTTTGAGGTCCTTCCTTATCTGAAACTCTTCACCTGCAGTAAGCAAATTCACAATATCTTCAATTCATTTGGCTAAATACAAATAATAAACAATCTAATGAATAAATACATTTTAAAATTAAGATGGGACGTTACCCACATCCAAGCCTATAAGATTGTGCTTCAATTCAGATTGGTCCATTGCCCTGTGCACTTCCAATAGCTTTTCCACATTTTCTTTTATTGATACCGGAACAAATATAGTTGGTGGCTTCATACTGTACAAGCCTCGTGTAGCAACATACATGGGCAGTCCTCCCTAATGTAACATAATGACAGTCAGGCCAGAACTGTAGATACAGCAAAGAAAAAATGCACATGATAGCTTTAGCAAAATCCAATACTAATGAATATGCTTTGGTCAACAGATTTCCATGTCACAGAATCTGATAGTGTCTGAACAGAACACATGACACAATGGTCATTTTATCAAATCCTTGAGCAGCCTAATGTAGCCAAACATATCAATGTTATTTGCAAAAATACTTGCATAAGCATCTCCATAAGCAGCTTGATATAACCATCAAGTAAACAGCAGCAATTTTTTTTGCGGAGGTGAAACGCTTGCTGGACAGTCATTGTATTTGTTCCAAGGTTCGCCGTACCGGAACCGGCCGGTACGAACTGGCCAGCTATTTCCCGCTGGAACCAGGGAAGAAGAAGAGAACGAGAGAGAGTGCGGAGAAGAGAGGGAGGAAGGAGACCTGTGGCCGCCATCGAAGAGCCGCGGAGGGGCGGCGGAGGCCGAGGTCTCGGCCTCCGCTGCGCCCCCGCCCCTCCGCGGCTCTCCGATGGCGGCCACAGGTCTCGTTCCTCCCTCTCTTCCCCGCGCTCTCTCTTTCTCTTCGTCTTCTTCGTCTCCGACACAGAACCGGCCAGTACGGGCCGGTTACAGGCGGACCAGTCCGAACCGGCCAGTACGGGCCGGTTACAGGCGGTTCGTCAGACTCTGATTTGTTCCAAAGTTCACTCTTTAATTGAAATACAAACAACAACCAAACTTAAATAGAGGTGATCACATCCTGTTAGGATGTGAATTATTCATAGGCAATAAGTGTTGTGGAATTTTGTAATAAAGAGTTCAGATATGGTAAGCTTGTCTTCTACTTCGATGTAACATTTGTTTAGAACAGTTCTATTTCGATATTATCATATGTTATACATGGCTCAATTAAATTAGGATCGAGTTTGGTATACTTCTGAGAGGAGTATCATTTATGCAATGTATGGGAGTTACAAACTCAAAAGCATCATTTACTCCAGAATTAGTTGTATCCACCATCACACATTAGACTTTCTATATGTATTTCTTAGCTTGATAATCCTTTTCATGTTTCTTATTGAAGTCTAGCATGTGCGATACATGTCAGAGAAATTACACACAGCCATGATCACCAATCTAATTAAAATATTTTTTGGTTATTGATGCCATATGATAAATATAATTCCAATTCTGGAGAATTGCATTTTTTTTCTTTCTCACTTTCAAAAATCAGAATTAAACAATAAGGGTATAATTATGTAAGAATAGAGGAGGCATGGCAAGACCATGCATGCAGACCCACTGCATACTGCATCGAGCCTCACCAGTGAAGTCGCTCAGGACTCGAGAAACTAGAATTAGAACTAGAATAGACATGTCATACAATTCTAGAAAGCACTGAAAAATATAAAAATATACTTTGGTAAGTAAGTACATATTTTAAAACCCATGTTTGACAATGCACCAGAAATGCAGTCAAATTAATTGTCTGGGGAATGATCTTCCTCAAGAAGTCAATGCATCAGTCCTGAGCTTAACCCAAAACTTAACAAAGAATACTACCAGACTGAAAGAAAATATCTGAACAAATTATAGAAAACAATACTCTTGGAATAAAAGTAGCACATTATGTATCGCTAAACAAGGGCATTGGTGTCTTACATCATAACACGCACACAAGAGAGAAGAGGAACGAGGGGAAGAGGGATAAGGGGAGGGAGGAGGGAGGATGTGGGACCAGGGATCTTACAATGTGGTCCATGTGGCCATGGGAGATGAAGAGAAAATCCTGGGAGATGGCTCGTTGGGGACATCTACCAATGTCAAAAGCCATTTTGAGTGTGGGAAATATTACACATGTTTCCTGCCCTCCAATGGATAATCCCTCGACTGGATACCCCTCGATCTGTAAACCTTTCTTTCCTTTTGATGATGACTCACTAGATAGTTCTTTACTCTTCTTCGTACTTTTTCTACTCCCCATTGCAGTGTCTAGCTGTACACGGTACCCTCTTTATTTTCTCTTTAACACCTGTTTAGATGGATTCAAGAAGCCATAAACCAATTAGAAAGTTGGAAAAATAAGTTAGTATCATCAACAAGTTCCAAGTCAAGTGAAAAGCAGTTTTTTTTTTTGAAGGAATAATATCAAAAAAGTACATGAAAGCATGCAAAACAAATAAGTACAAACGAATCCATGTAGTTATTTATATAGGATCAACTGATGTGAAGTACATAAATATTTTGGAGGGGAGGGGGGGGGACACTACATGCAACAATAAATGGATATGAGGTAATATAAATAGTACTTTTAAGTTTATGAAAAGCATGCATCTGACATTATTATAACATAAGGTTTTTCCGTTACTCCTGTCCAATTTTCAGATCAACGAATCTCTCTATATTCCAGTAAAACAGAGATAAAAGTAACTAATTGGAAGTCTAGTAGTAATTTGAGAATCATTAGGAAGACAGGAGCATTAGCACTTACTTGTTTTTGATTCAATTTTTATTTGACAAAAGATAAACACCGGAGCTAGTAAGTTATTAAGTAAAAAGACAGTACAACTTTCACTATTTATCTCAGAAGAAAACAATTTGACACCAGAACTAGAAAGGTATTAAGTAAAAAGACAATACAACTTTCACTATTTATCTCAAAAGAAACCAATTCACTTATGATCATTTAACTGAACTCTCATCAAAACCAAATATTCAAAATTGAAGGGCTACATCATAAAATCGTATGTAGGTATATGTTTTTAGAGCCCATAAACACAATGCCATGGTTTCAAAAACTACTAGGACGCTATGGTACGACCAGTACCATACCATTCCAATGCAAAATTGGCATCGCATGCTGGGTGCTAAAACTAGCTTACTAATACGTATCGGCCGTACCGATCTGTCTGGTGCGTATTAGCGCACCGAATGTACCAATCTATGCTAATGATTTTTCAACTTTTTTAAGTTATTAGTTTCTGTGCATACCATCGCATCAGTACTGAAATGGTAACACACCATTTCAATGAAAAAACAGTGCAATATTCTGTACCGATATTTAACACCATGTGTGATGCCTGATAGGTTAAATAACTATCAAATCAAAGAAAATCAAAAGGGAAGAAAACAATAATAGTAGAACATGCAAGCAAAAGAATACAACTTGTCTTTTCTCTTGATTGCATGATATCCAAATTTCAAAAGGAAGAAAGTAAAAAAGAAAAGAAAATGCCCTATCCCCAGTGACACTTCCAACTGTTATATCTCAAACCTAGAGAGAGGAAAATAAAACCAATTGCATAAGGTTGTGCAAAGAGAGTTAATAACAAAGTAATTTTCCAAAGCTTTTTTTTTTCTTTTTCCTGATTATAGAATGTCTTTTTCCCACAACAAGGTATAAAATACAAGACAACAAAGTAACCACATGAATCAATAAGAATCGAATAATCCTGCACTCTTCAATTCAATGGGATGGGACAAACTCTTACATCAGTACCATATAGTATCGACCATCTAGCATTTTCTTGAATAATTTGAAAAACCAGCAAGTGCGCAAACCCAATAAAATTTATGCTTTCTGGCTTTTACTAATCCAGTACATTGTCAAGTAGTGTCTTTGTAGTTTGTGTTAAACATCAATAAGGAAAGTGCATCTATCAAGACCTTTTGGGGACTACCAATGTGTTTCATAATGGATTCTAATAGATCAGCTTAGGCCTAGTCCAGAGTGTCAAGCACAATGAATTCTCAGGTAAATCAGTCTGATCGAATAATTTTTTTAAAAAAATAAATCTTTGAACTCTGTGCTGTGGACAGGGAAGGGGGATCTTTGAACTCGTACTGTATATCTTATAGCATAATTCATATATTTTGATCAAGAAAATTAAATCACATATCGAGAAGTTATTAAAAAAAACAGCATTGGAATCCCTCATCCTTCTAACCCTAACTCATGATCTGTTCCAAGAAAACCAGTACAAGCCAAAACACCATCTTTTTTCATTTCTTGTATAAAAGAAAATCAGGGAACTTCCCGAAATTCGATCTTGCTGATAAATGAATAAATATACAAACAAACCGTTTTCCAGCGATCGCTGGTCTCCAAATTTTAAGGATCTCTTTAATTCCATCATCGGATTGGTTCCTGTGTTTCATATGTTTTAGCTCTTGCACATTATAATCCCTAAAACGAAAAACGAAATCCAAACCAACGTCAAGATCGATTCCTGATGGATCTCTACGTCTCAGATGTTCTATCTCCTGGCATATTAATAAATGGACAGGGAAAACCTAAATCCAAGCACCGAGTTCTCGGCTGATTCTAGCCCTAGCTCTTGATTCTTGGATGAGAAAGGGACTTACAAGGAGCGAGGGAGGAAAAAGTGAGGACGGAGATGGAGGACCGTCGGTGGGAGGACGGACAGGGGTGAGAGAGATCGCGGCGCGAGTTTGGGGAGATCGGTTCTTTGAACGTTGAAGAGACAGAAGGTGGGGATGAATGGGGGAGCCCCGGGGGCAGGCAAGAGGAGTGAAGGCGGGGCGGTGGCCTTAAGCGAAATCGCAGCCGCTTCTCTGATATAGCCACTCCGCTTTTAGATGATACCCACCCCTTATTCTTCTTCCGAAGCAAGGCCGTAGGAATATTTTTTATTTTTTAATTTAAAAATATATTTGATTGCAAGTGAAAGTTCCAGGTTTTTAAGAAAATATTTTTAATTTATTACATTAGAAATTCAACAAAATTGGAAAGCTTATAACTATTTTTTCAAAAAAATATATATTTTTCCATGTAATGTCAAGTTATACCTATTTTTTCTTTTTTAATAAATTTCTTTGGACCTCCACATATTCTTAGAGAAAGGAGTACCTGCTATAGACTATCAAATAAAGTTATGTGAAGCTAGAATAAGACCTCATGAGTGAAATCTAGGGTTTATGCCCATGTCAAGAGGAGGGAGAGCTCCCCATTTTAGGAAATACACAAGAATGATACCCATGCGATGCATGGGATGATAATACAAATCAGAATATAATTTTATGTAATAGAAGAATAATAAGAGCTTAAAAAATATAATAAAAAATAGAGATATTTTTTTTCAATCTCCAACTATATTCGATCGTTGTGACATTAAACTCCAGCTGAAAATTTTTCGTGTGTGAAGAAAAATAAATAAAAAATGAAATTCTTCTTTTTTCAAGTTTCCAAAGGAAATAAGAAGTGATTTTTTTTAACTTTCCTATTTTTACACAACTTTAGAATGCCATATTTTTTCCTTTATTATGAATAAATTATTTTTTAAAAAATATTTTAATTTTTCTATTGTTTTTTGCAAACGTCTCTTTTTTACATGACTTCTTGTAATTGTTATGATTTTTTTATGCGATTTTTTTTGTGCATATTTTTTCCCTTTTATTTAGATTTTTTTATGCTGCTAGAAAAATATAACAAACTAATTATTTTTCCTTTTTTTGTGCATATGGAGTTTCCAAAAAAAATAAGATTTTTTTTCTTTTTCAAGGGGTCCTACTAAAAATCTAATTCTAAAAATATTATGAATGAATTATTTTTTCAGTTTTGTGCATGGACATTTTTTGCCTATATGTTTCTTTTGGACCAATTTTTTCCTTTTTAAAAAGTCCTACTAAAAATCTATTTTTTTTCAAAATTTTGTGCTTGTGGAGAAAATATTACAAATAATTTTTTTTCTTTTTTCGTGCATGTGGAGTTTCCAAAAGAAATAGGAAGTGGAATTTTTTGGGGTGAAACTTTTTTGCACATGAAGAATCTTTTTTGTGTGTGGAGAATTTTCCTTTGCAAATGAAATATTTCTTTCTTTTTCAAAGAGTCCGACTAAAAATATAATGTAGAAAATATTATGAATAGATTACTCTTTCTTTTTTGCATGAATTTTTTTGTGCATATATTTGTTTTTTTTGTGTTGAACTATTTTGTTGAGTGGACAAAAACATGTGCAAATATTTTTTTAAGGACTTCCAAAAAAAATTAAGAATGGTCGATTTTTCTATGATTTTTTTCTTTTATTTTGAATTTTAGAGAGGGGTTGAGTTTCCTTTCTTCTTTTGAGATATAGATAGATGTAATAATATATTTTTCTCTTTTTAATATAGCAAGGTGTAGAACATAGAGGGTTGTGTAAAGATTAAAGAGAGAGCTTGACTCATTTTTCTTTCCTTCATGGCAAAGTAGGATTATATAATTTAAAGCAAATATGGGCCGAGTTTTAAATACATGAGAAGTAAAAAAGAACCATCATTGCATCTTATATACTAACTTTGAAAAGTAAATTCAAATATTTTCTTTCTTGAAAATTCTAAATATTTTGAAAATCTCAACAGACTTAAGCTTTGTTTTTTATAAAACCATTTCACCTTATCTTGTGGGCATGTTTGGTTACACGGAAAATTGCTTGAAGAACTTTTTCAAAAAATCTAGTTTAAAATCTAATTTTTCCATTTCACAATAAAAAATCAAATTGAAAGACTTATAATTAGTTTTCTAGGGATTTTTTTTTCTTTTCCATTGTTTCCTTTGTAACCAAACATATCTAATAGATTATTGTTATCCATATCATTAAGATTTTTAATGCATATGTTTAACTTACCTAGCACATGTTAGATACCGGTATATATAAATGGAGTAACTCAGCATGCATATTGTCAGCATCTAGCACAGTCGTGGCCTGCATATTATTGACCATAGCTTGAACTAATTTACCTAGGACCCCAATGTTAAATTTAAATTACATACTTCGGCTCGGATCTCTTAAATTTTTGGAATGATGGGAAAGCCAAGCAGTGTAGCATTCTCATGTTAGACTCCAAACCCTTCCTCATGTTGACATGTTATGAAAATAAGGGAAACAGTGTCCTGTATCACTTTATACCATTACATTTCCGTGCTTTTTTAAAAAGTGAAAATATAGAAAGAGTGGTTCAAATGTGTATATAACTATTAGATAATGCTTATAAATCTCATGATAGGTGTTTAGAGATTCGCAATGAAGTTTGATAGGAACTTCTCTTGACCAATGACATGGTTAAATGGTCTTTGGAGTCACAAAGGACTATCTAAACTGATTCATTGTTATCGATACTAGCACATGGAAACTACAAAATACATTCTTTCATGTACTTATTGTCATTATTGTCAACTATTTATTTTGTTATTTTTTGTGATTATGTGGGTTTTTATGCCTATTTGCATAAATTCCTTAATGTTTCATGATCATTAATATCTAAGCATTATCTTTAATCGATACTTAAATGGGATCCTAGTAACTAGAATACGATATTTACACATGAAAACATAAGCACAAGCTTTTGCTTGAGCTTATAAAGATAAAGATATATGAACAATCATTTGATCCCCATCAAAGTCAAAGCATGACAAACTAATGGATGCAAACAAAATAGTGCATCTCCATCAGTTCATTAATTATTCTTGTTATTTTATTTTTCTTATCAATGCTATAAAATACCCAGCGACTATTCTTTAAAATTCTATTGAAAATAAAGGGTACCATGATAGAGAGATAGGTGGAAGGAATGAGGTGTCAAGTTTTCATCTCATCAAGATATCGGCTATGATATTAGTTTGTATATTTTTTTGACCACTTGTTAATATAATGTATATCTTGATTTTTTTTTATTTTTTATGGAAGATATCTCAGTCTTTAGTTATGGTAGTTAATATGCACTTGGTGTATTAGTTAAGATTCCTTGTATAGGCTCTTATAATCTTCAACCAATTATTAAACATTAAATATTCAAACTAGAACAGGAGTTACTATTCCATTTATTATATCATCGAGATCTATCTGATTCCTAGATCCTCCATTCCTCTTTTTTTTTTCCTTTTTTTTGTGTTATCACCTTTCATATTGATCGAATAATAAGAATGATACCTATGCATAGGGAGATTTTGAAAATGTAAATATAAATATATATGATAGAAGAATAAATAATTTCTCAAAAAATAGAACGAAAAATATATTATAAGCAGAATGTATTTTATAAGTGAAGTTTTTGCATTCTAAAATGATTAAGAAATTTTTGCCTGACTGACATATATTTTTTTGAGGATTTTTTTACATGTCAATAGGGTTCGAAAAAAAGAGAGAAGAGTTTCTACGTTTCCTAAAATAATAAATAAGTTTTTATGCATCTGCTAAAATAATTAAAAAATTTCTAAGTGGAAGAAAATATTTTCTAAAATAATGAAGAAGCAGGCTTCCTAAAATAATTTTTTCTTCAAGAAATTTCTCAATGAACGACGTCAAATAATTTTTTCCTCAGAACTTTTTTTTGAAATAATTAAAAAGAGACTAATGCTTGGTGGTATTTTTAACGACTTTTGATGTATGGAAACTCTAAATGAATGGATTCAAATTTTTTCTAAAATTTCTATATTTCTTAAAAAATTATGCATTTTCTGAATTAGGTTCGACAAAAATTAAATAAGAAGAGTTCTGCATTTCCTAAAATAATTATAAAATTTCTGCATGTAGAAAATATTTTTTTAAATAACTAAGAAGCAGGCTTCTTGAAATAATTCCTTTCCTTTAAGAAATTTGTAAATGGATGATTCCAAATATTTTTTTCCTCATGATTTTTTCTAAAATAATTAAAAGGATTCAATATTTATAATGGCTTCTAATGCGTAAGGACGCTATGTGGGAACTCTAAATGCACCATTTCAAATATTTTCTAAAATTTTCATGCTTTCCAAAATAATTTATGCCATGATAAATATCTTTTTATAAAATACTTTCTACGTGGGTGGGGACTATGAATAGACATTTTTCTATTCCTGCATTTTTCTGGAATAATTTTAGATATTTCTAAACATATTTCTAATATATTTAGATAACTTCAACACATATAGATACGTTTAACATTCTTAGATGGTTTTAACATATCTAGCTTTAAATATTTTCTAAAATTTATGTGTTTCCTTACACTAATTTGCGCATGGGACAGATATATTTTTTCTAAAATAATTCTATATAGAGACTATAAATGGATATCTTTCTACTATTGTACTTTTCTAAAATAATTTTAGATATTTATAAACATAATTTTAACTCATCTAAATATTTTTTATTATTATTCTTAAAATATTTTAGATAATTATATTTATATATTAATTTTTATAATTTTTGTGAGGGGTTGAATTTTCTCTCTTCTTCCCAAATAATAGGCGTGAAGATGTGGAACGCGTCACCAGAATGGCAGATTTTGAGCGAGTTCCTGATTAAATAAGGATGGGTATAATAGGGATAGTCCTCCGGACCTCTTTAAAAAGTAAAATTAAAAAATGTTGACCGAATCAAACCGAGATTGCGATTTCGTATCGGTACCGGCAACCGGCCGACGTGCCGAGATATCTGGTGTTACAAAAGGCGCGGCAAGCATGATCTTCCTGCCTCGCAATTTATCGGTTCTCGTGCCGCCGCCGCCGTGTTGACCTGGTCGAGCTGGTCTAGGAGGAACTGGTTTGGGCTCGCACCGATATTTGCGGCAAAAGTCCCCTCGGCCCCGCAGTACAAAAGTAGGGCTGCTCTTGCTGATTCGATTTTCTCATCGAGCCCCCTCTCGCTCTCTGTCGAGCCTAGGGTTTCGTCTCGTCTCGTCTCGTCTCGGAGGGGAGGAGAAGGAAGAAGCAGAAATCATCAAAGGCGAAGATCAGGGTTCCCGGGAGACCGGATCGATGGCGATGCATGCGGGAATTGGGCTCTCCAAAGTCCTGCTTCTTGTCGGAGCAGGTGATTCACACGCCTCGAATCCCCTCTCTTTTTTATTTTTGATCGATACGAGTTCTGGTTCGTGTCATCTGATGGCCTTCTGACCGTTCTATCCAGGGTTTACTGGCTCGATCATGCTGCGGAATGGCCGGCTGTCTGATATCTTGTCTGAGCTTCAGGTCAGACTCTGATCATCACTCTACCGCTATTTCGTTTGATTCTATTTAGATTCACTGTCTTTGCTCTTCACCACTGTTCCATTCGGATTTTCTTTTGCTCTCTGGATAGGATGAATTCTTCTTATTGGTTTCTTGACTATCTTTGGCAACGGATTCTTGCAAGATTGATAACCGACTTATTGATTTTTTTATTGTTTCTGATAATCATAACTATCGAGTCATTCTATCAATCTCCTGAAGCTGTTTGATATTTTATGTGAAGACACGTGGATTAAGATCTAGTTTTGCGCAATTGACACGCAGGACATGCTTAAGGGATTGGAAAAGTCTGCAGAAAAGGCAGGCACTAATTCTGAATTAAGCGATGCCCTTTCTACGCAGGTAATTCTTATTATTATGTCCTTGTATATTGTCTATTGTGGTGCCACCTAGTTAGAGTTGTTTGATGGTGGCGGTGACATTATATATATGTATAATCGTTACTGCAAAAGCCCACCTAAGATCAAACAGTAATTTGTACTTCCAGTTCCTGAAAAAGCCCATTTAAGATCAGACAGTAATTTGTACTTCCTGGTGGTATGGGTTCTTGATGTGCATGGGACTTTGCTAAAGCCAATATATGTTGATTGTCGTTGTTATCATAAAATTGCAATTTAGCTTGCTTCTATCCTTGTATATAGACTCATGTTTTATTTTATTTCAATTAGCCTCGTTTGAATACTTTGGAGTTTGGAATAATGCTCTAGAGAATGAAAATTCTCTATGAATAGATGCATTATAATAGTACTCCATGAACAATTGGTTCGGGAAATCCCTAATTTCAACCATACAATCGGAGAGTAATTCCTCGGAAATATTTGTTGATCTCCCAGTTCTCCCATTCCCCACCCTACTTATCCATTCAAACCAGCCCAAATTGCCATCCACTGCATCAACCACCATCATGATGGCCACTACCACCACAATTACCACCAGCATCATCACTACCCCCAATACCAAGACCACCATCAGCACCACCACCATGCCCCAACAATCACCACCATCATCACTATTGCTGCAGTCACCATAACATGGTGGTGGTTGTGGTGAGGGGGATTGGCTGAAGCAGGAAATGGGGCTGGAGTGCTAGGGGATCAGTATCATCTAGGAGACAAGGTGGAGGAAGACAGATTAGGGTGGGACAGAAGGAGGGACTTGGTGTTGGGGGGTCCATCAGGAGTCATTGACAGTCCTTGGCTGAGTCAATGAATTGGTCGCCATCACCAGAGGTTAGGTTGGGGTTCGAGGGGAAGGGTGGGGGGAGAGAGGGTGAGAGAGAGAGACCAGTGTTGTCCCTGTCATTGTCACTGGTGGAGGCGACCCAAGGCTGAGAGAGGAAGGTGACGGAGAAGATGGGTTAGGGTTGCTAGTGGGGTTTCATGGAGTGGGAGTTGTGTGGTGTGGGGTGGTGATAAGAGACTCCAAGGCTGATAATGATGGAAAATTTTTGCACCACTGGGAATGGGGAATGAAAACACTCTGGAATTAGGGTTGTTTAGAGTATATTTCTCATCCTGAAGGAGATACCCAAACACAAGCTTGGAAATTTTAGCACTGGACAAAAAAATTTCTGGAGTATATGCCTGGTAATTTAAGGTATCCAAACACCTCCTTGCTCATTAATCTGTTAGTCAATCTTTTTTTGGTGTTCAGCGGTATTGAATACATTATGAGTGGTAGGGATTCTGCCATTATCATCTTAGTTGAAAGTATTTGCATTAAATCTTAAAATTTGTCATGTGTACATATATGTATGCATATACAGCTTCATAGTGACAATTCTGGGTACGCTTTCGGTCATCATGACTTATCTTCTAGATATATCTCATCTTGATTTTTTTTTTGACTTGATAAGTACTATTTATGTTTTTTAATTTCTACCAAACCAATTGCAAGCTGATAAGTTGTCATTGCTATGATTGGTAGGTCCGTCGGTTGTCCATGGAGGTTCGACAACTTGCCTCTGCACGTCCAGTTACTGTTATCAGTGGAAATTCAGGCCAAGCAGGTATATTTGACCATTTAATATGAAATTTGAAGTAACATTTAAGAACAGGATTAATATATACCCATGCGGTTTCCTACAGATCAATAATAAGGATGAAGCAATAGTTAGTTGCTTGTCTAGCTACTTGATGCTAAAGATTTGCATTAGTATGAAAGAAAAATCCCAGTTTATTGAATATTTTGCTTGTTAAATGTTGAAAATAGCTGCATTTTTTGTTACATGCTTCGACATTTCATTTAATGTAGAATTTGGATTTATCTCTTTATTCTTGTTAGATATTGGTGATGTTACTTTTTGCTGGCGAAAAATTTGGTTGAACTGTTTCACTATCTTTCAAGAAGATTGTTAGATTATTTTATCTTGAGAAAATTTTCTAATTAAAGATGTTCTACTTCTACCAGGGAACATGACATCACTTATAGTGCCAGCGGCAACCTTGGGTGCATTAGGCTATGGGTACATGTGGTGGAAAGTATGCTTTATCATCGTCTCCATATACAATGAATAATATTGCGATATTAGATATGATAATCATTTGTTCATTTTAGATTCGTGCTATTCTTTATTGTTTATATTTTTCAAAATATACATATGCTTAAAGATAGTCTGTCACGAGGTACATAATGCTTTCAAAACTGATTCTTTTTAAAAGTATTTATGTCGAAACCTCAATAATGTGTCAATTGGGAGGCTCACTCTTTGCTGGTTGTTCCTCAGTTTGCAATCATTTTAGTTTCTGGTTTTGAGTAGGTATGATTAATGTGATTGACTTTTCCCTTTTATATTGTTTAATTTATTCAGGGCGTCTCCTTGTCTGACCTTATGTATGTTACGAAGCGTAACATGGCTAATGCTGTATCAAACCTGACAAAGCATTTGGAGCAAGTCTCTGATGCTCTTGCTGTAAGTATTAGATTTATAATTGCTAATTTCTGGTTTAGCAATGCTTATCTGTCATTTGAGCAATTATATTTGCATATCTTTTCTTGTACCTTCCTAAGTCTGGTTGCTGAAATCAGCTAAATGATAGATGGTGTTACTAATAATCTAGCCATTTTAGACAGTTACAAATTTAGGACATCATCTTTCCTTAAAGGTGTTATTTAGCATTGTTAGAAGGGAAAGTAAAGGAAGAAGGGAGAGTGGGTGAAGCAATGGGGAGTTTGGTTTCTCCATGGCACACTCATCTGTTCATGCTTACTACAGACTGAGTTTTAAGATAACTTCATAATTCTTTTAGCAATGAATAAATTTATCATTATCTGGAAGTCTCCTAAAATTTTACTGAAGGGGAGTTGGTATAAGAGAACTGATGGCTTTTAGTTCCATGGCACACCTAATCTACTTGCTGTAGTTAATTTCAGTGACTACTTGTTTTTGAATGTTTTAATAGAATGTCAAGGATTTTATTGGTTTAATGAGGTGGCCACTTGCTGATGTGGTGTTTTCATAATCTCCAGGGGCAAAAAGGACCTTGCTGATAGCCACATGTGACTGGTTGAGTGGTCAGCTGTTAGCAGTGGTCTTATGAGGACTAGAATTGATTACTAAGAGAACGATTTTGATGGTATAATGTTGTAGAAAATTTTAAGTGGACTGATTTTTAGTCAAGAGTTATACTAATTAAACTTGTGTTATATAAATTTGGGCTGTCCATAGATTGGGATACATATGGTTCTGAGGTTTGTAACCTCAACAGTGGATATTTTGCAAGTTAAAAGGCGCTCCTTTTTACTTGAAGTATCAAAACTAGCTACCTTTTGTTAATGCTTTACTGGAAAAGATCCTAGATAACCAGTAATGGAGCTTATCATAAGAGCAGTTGACTTATCTTTCAAGATAAAGTGGTCTTTCAGCAAGCTATTTTTGGCTGTTCTGATTTTCCAGTTCTTTTCCCTCATTTGTTTTCCTTCCCTGTCAAACTGTATTATTCGCTCCTGCATTAACTTAGTTGAGAATGCTGTTAGACTTTTCTAAGTATGGTATTAAGGTCAATATGAAATTTAGTACTTTTTTTTAATGTCCTTTAAGCATGGGCTTCTCATACATCAGTTGTATTTACACAATGACATGCCTTGCTAAAAATTTTGGCCCCTTTCCACAGAAAACTAAGAGGCATCTGACCCAGCGAATTGAGGGCTTGGATGGAAAACTGGATGAGCAAAAAGAGATATCTGGTCAAATAAAACAGGAGGTAGAATTGTTCTTGGTGCCCTTATATTATTGTACATTTGCTGACTTTTGAGTTTGTCTATCAAATTAGCATATGTGATTCTTGAATATGAAGCATAGGCCCAATATGGTGCATTCTGATAATTCAATGTTTCAGGGGTTTTTTAGCATTTGGATATTACCTTTTAGTATAAATGTTTGTTTTTGTATCTGAACTCATATGAATTGTTGGCTACTGTTGAAACAGAAGCACAAGAAAGTTCAGTTGTTACTTTTGATTTTGTAAATGCATTCTTTTTCATAGCTTCTCAAGCCCTTTATGTTTTACCAAACAGGTTACTGATGCTTGTGGCAGACTTGAGAATATTGGTTTTGAGTTAGACAACCTCCAACGATTGGTTTGGGGTCTGGTAATCATTTCTGTCAAAGTCATGCTGAACTTAATATTTTTTCGCACCTTGGGAAGTTTGTTTTATAATTCATGTTGATTATGTCTCCTTTTTGCAGGATGAGAAGATGAATGCAATTGAGGACAAGCAGGTGTGCTTTGGTCTTTGTAATCTTTTTAAATGAGATAATCTGAATGTAGCATGGGAATTTAAGATTTTTTATTTTTTTGAGAATATTAGAAATTGACAGAAATAAGCTAGGGATATGAATGCAGGAATAATTTTTTGGCTAATTCATCGCAGACATACTTCTCATGATATTATTTTCACTGAGGGATGAAATGACCACTGCATCTTCTCACTTCATGTCAGAATTTCCAGTGCTTAGCAGTACCTGATGTTATACTTCTAATATGAAAGCACAAGGATTTGCACTTGTTGCATGTTATGTATGACCCAATTCAATGAGCACGTAGTGGTTATAGGTGTGCATTTCATGCATGCAGCTGTCTATTAAGCTGATCACCTCAAGGGTTGGTGACATTTACTGTGACAGTATCATGTAGCTTCTTCATACTAACTTCCATTATTCTTAATTCGGTTTATGATACTGGATGAGTTTTAGAGGAATACTGACTCTTAGATATCTACAGTGCTGATACTGTCTAGAGATTAAGTGAAAAAGCATCTGTGCTAAAGCTAATTTTCCAATTCTGAATGAAGATTTAAAGGTTCTAGATTTGCAAATTATTGTTAGATGGTTCTGGAGAATGTTCATACCTGCAATGAGGTAGCTTGACCTGTTATTTTGAAGAATCATAACTGACGTTCAGCAAGATGGGAAAGCTTCTTCAGAGTGGTAACCATACAGATCATTGACAATTGAAGGATGAGAATCACCATTAAATGATAAAGAGAAATCCATGTCAAAGCCATATTCTCCTATGAATGGCATAAGAGATATTCCTGGACTATTTAGTTTTAACCCCTTCTTTGTTGAACTCAGAGAGATGGGGCATTTCTTTGTTTCTTTTTGTGATAATGCACTACCCAGTCTAGTTATAATGCTTCAGTCTTTCTACTCTGGTAACTTTAGTTTTCTTAAAATGCTAAATTGCTCAAATATGATATTGTTCTTGCATGTAACCTATTAACCACATTATAAACCATAATGACCATAGTAGCTGCTTTCGTTTCCATTATCTGTAATATATTAATTGCAAATTGCTCAATTCAACTTTCTTTTGGTGAATGTTCCTCTAATTCCACTGACAACACTGTGAGGACAGAATTTTGCTTGTGCTGGTGTTATGTACCTTGTGCGATATGCTGAGGGGAAGGGTGGAAAGATGCCTGATTCTCTGCAGGTACTACTCATAGTTTATATGCTAATATTTCATGATTTTTAAATTTTTTTCGGTTTTTTCATTCTGCAATCAGATGTTTCAGGTGTAGCATATGTTTTAAAATTTCACAATGGTTTGGTGTTCTTTAATGTAACATTAACATAACGATTCATCCTTGTCCTTGTCCCAACTATCTGGGTTATGGATCCTTGTTTGTCAAGCAATCCTATTGAGGAATTTGGTGCTCTTTAACATCGATGTTTCTTTTATTTTAAAATTCTTTTTATTTGTACACCAAGGTCTTAAAAACTGCCAGAATGGAACAGTACATGCAGTAATGTACTGTTCCAGAAAACTGGCACCTGTACATAGCATGTCTGTGTGGGATGCAGTCCCGTACCGTGCATTGCTACCTAATACTGTACTGGTTTTTCAAAAAAATAGCACGCCTTCTGCTACCAGTTTTTAAACCTTGCTGTCCTCACATTTATTTATTTATTGATCAACACAATGGATGGCAAGGACATATAAAGTACTTATTAAAGAGTGAATATCAAAAAGTGCTTTGAAGTTATCAGGTATTTGTTTCTGCATCTCTGTAGTTTGAGCCTGGAGAACTGATTGTGCTCAAGCACATCAGATACTATATTTGCCCCAAAATAATCGTGACAAATATTTGCCTCAAGATAATCGTGACAGATAATAATAATTATGAATATCTAGATAATGTTAATGTATTCAGTGGCAATCAGTTTTGCACTGTAATTTATGCTTTGCAGTTTTAGATGGATAAAGATTAAGTTGCAGTTTTTGAAACTTTAACCTCCGTAATAATTTAACTTCCTCTCTGGTAGCCTCTATGTTTATTTGTGGCCTTTTATTGTTGATATGCTTATGGCCCCCTATATTTGTGACTGATAATTGCCGACCCTTCTTTAGAATGAAGATCTGAGCCTGTTATTGCTAGAAGCCTGGAATGGGTTACATTAGGTGTCTATTGAAAGTTTTGGTTCCATAAGCTTTTGACCTCTGCAGTCCGGAAGAACAAAAGCACCAGTTTAATAAAGTATGATTTTATATGCATATCTATGTGAGTATCTACATGTATATGTGTATGTGCACACACTCACACACAAACACATACTTACATACATACAATCAAACAAAAACAAATTTGCAGTTTAATGTATATATATTATATATGCAAATATAGGCATATATATGCCTATGCATATGTATGTGTATGCACATGCGTATTGAGAATTACTAACATAGTGGGATAGTGAAAGGGACGATATAATCAATTTCTAGACTTAGGGGTGTTATGGAGGCAAAGTTCGCAATACTGGTTTGGCATCTGTATCGGTACCATGTTGGTGTAGTGTCGGTATGGGTCGATTTGGCATATCAACACTCGGTATGCCCCCCTACTGAGTATTGGTTCAATTACAGTACAATACAACATTGTTCGATATGGAATTGTATGCACCAGTACGGCAAACCTCGTGTAGAGTTTGAGTTCTAAGGATATCTATTATTAGATATTTATCAATCATCTTATATTTAAGTATTGATTCTTTTGCAAATTTTTAGATTGAACCAATGAAGCTAGCACTTTTTCTTGTTCATGACACTCTCATGATATTTTTTAACCCTTGCTTTCTGCTTCACCACCTTTTCATCCCATTTTTCTGATACCTTCATTGATACCTCAGTCTCCTTTTTCTAAAGGAATATTATTTTCTTTATAACTGGACTTAAGGTAGATTATATGTGGGACCAAGGTTTAAAAATTGCCATGTATCATTGTACTACATTGTTGTGCCATATGGGCATGTACCACCCTGTATCATTGCCCTGCATTGCATATGTACCAAGCGGATACATGACCAATACTTCCCTATACTGCTTTGCTTCAAACCTTGCATAAGATGCAAATGGAATCCAAGAGTGTCCAAGTCCTTGGTCCATCAGTGAGGAGCTTAGAATTCAGATTCAATTTCTTAAAAAATGCCTTTGCCCTTGGACATGGTTATGGGTTGCGAAAGGTTCAGTATAATACTTCTCCATGTGGGCATATTGGATGTTTGACCACCTTGAAGATGCACAGCTGCGACACGTTCACATGTGAATGCAGGCATGATATTTGATTCTTCCATGGGTATCGTCCTTTTATTGTTCAATTGATATCCCAGTGTACCCGTCAAGGTTGTGGTTTATGCCCTGCCTATCTTGTATGTCATCTTTCACTCTTTGAATGGTGATGTTTCTTTGCCAATTATCAGAAGTTCTTCTAGCTGAATTGCATCAAGAGAATTTACAGGGGGGATAGCCTAGCTTTCTTGAATTGTACCATTTTTTGGGATGATGATGAGCATGCAGAATTAATCGCAAGATAATTGAGTGACGAGTTTCTGGTGGTTGAAAGAACCATCAGTTTGAGAATTATGAAGCTATAGAGAGGCTTAGAATGTACCATTCATCCTGAATTTTGGAGTACATGAACTTTGGATTGCTTCTATGATGGAAAAGATATAACAAAAAGGAAAGAAAAACCAAGTAAAACATGATCTACTCAAAGAAATTGGAAAATGTTGTTACATTTAAAAATTGATTTATTGTCTTTCTTGTTCCACTAGCAAGGCAAGGACAAAATTCGGCCCAGATCTAGAACTACCCTCAACGGTTTGTGTAGCCATAAAATACTATTCCTTGGTTGAGATAGTCTGTTGCATTTTCTCACATACAGGGTACATTTAAATATATACATACACTTATATTTATAAAAGTGGAAGATGCCACCAGATTGGAATTTGATTGGAGAACACAACTATGCACATAGATTCAAAATGATACATCTGACGTATATGGAAAAGTAACATCTTGTTTGGTATATTACTTTTACCATTATTGGAACTATCAGACTTACTCTCTTTTACTTATCACAGGCTTGGTCACTCCAGCGATCACTCCTATGCTATGTATTTTGTAATTACAACTTTTTGGATCTTTTCTCATGGCTTCCATCGATGTGGCAGATCTTAGTATCTCTTTTCCTAATCCCAAGATCTTCATTTCACACATATCATCTCAACTAGTTCTCAATTGCTTTATCTTAATTGGTGCAAGGACCCATTTCTTACCTTATTCTTTATAGTTTGGTCACAGGGTTCTCATCTTCTGCCAAGTTATATTGTATGCTGGGTATTTCTCTATGGTTTATTCCAAAGGCATGTGCCGATCGCATGACACCTGAAAGATCATTTCCACTTTATTGTGGATGCCTTAGTCAAAGCCCTTCATACTTCTGAATGCTAAACCGAAGATCATTAAAGTGGTCAGACCATTTATCTCTGCCATTTTATGAGAACCACACTTTCATTTTTCTTGCTACCTACTTCCAATCAAGAGTTCAAGCCTATACTTGTTTCATATGATCATGAGTTAAAAACATACAACAGTGTGCCTTTTCTTGAATATTAACATTAAGTTTATATATGATTAGTGCTAAAGTCAAGTGATCTATTGAAATTCTTAAGTGGTTATTGGGTCAACCTGCCATTTCTCTTAGCCTATTCTTAGAAGTTCCCTGATATTCTGACATGATAAAAGCAAAATAGTGTTCAGCCATATTTTTCCAACCCGTGTTTCAAAGTTGGAGTTGCTGATAAAATTCCCCCAGCAGTCTTTCATTTTGGTAGCGAAGCAAATTTTTTGGTCATTCATTTGTGTACATGATTCTCTGTCATTCATTAATGAATTATATCAGTCTGAAAATAAAATTTAAGCACTCTAGAAAACAATCAGGCCATAGTTGCTCAAAATATTTTTTGACGTACAAATCAAATGAAGTCCAGTACATGCAGTGTAATATCACTGGAGCAAGGATTTAGTAATTCCTAAGGATTTTTCCCAATTCTTACAGGAGGATTTGTAGAAGTATTTGGTCAAAGTGACACTAATGACACATTGGCTTGCTTTTCTATGGTAGATGAGATCAGCTTATGGTTGTTTTCATGTCTTTCAGTTGATGCGAAACATAATAATTTACCATGACAAAGTTAATTTATGTAATGCATGCATAATTAAATGAGCAAGATTGTCTGTTTTGACCAGAGTCCCTCCTATTGATTGTCTTGCCAGATCTGTGGCCGTCTAAATTCCTCCTTTTCTTTAAGTTATTGGTGGACAGCATTTATAGGTCTATGGAATTATGTGGCTGTAGATCTGTTTATGTTACTAGCTTGCCTATGGTAGCTATTCATGAAAAAAGTGTGAGATAAACTGCTAGTGCAGCTCATTTATTGGAGTCAGTCACTTGTTCCTGATGCTCCATTTCTTAGTTACATTTTGTTGTTTATAAATAATTATAATCTCGATCCATGTTATCTCTTTGTTGAAGTGAAAGAAATACATGTACCAGAATAGCAGCTTTATAGGCTAATCATTGCATGCCTATTTGGTTCTCTTATATTCTCTTTACATCCGAGACTATGGCAAATTGGATTTCATTCAAGTCTTCTGGTTTGCTTGCTTTTTTTTTGTGCAGGTTTATGGCATTGCTTTTGGTTTTTAGCTAAATTTGCTAGTTGGCCTGGCTAACGCTTTCTTCCATTGTATACTGTAGGATGGCCTTAAGGGTGCAAACAGGCGTGGTTTCAATGCAGGAAGTTTGAAGGTTCTCTTTTACTTAGCTGCTTATAGCCAATTATATTTGCCAGGACCAAATCAATTTATCTGCTGGACTACATACTTTTCCCTGGTTTATATGCATCCAACTTGATAGCATCTATCAACTTCCATAAGTTCTTGTGCCATTGAGTGCATTTTTATATCATTATCAATTAGGTGGATCTTTTGACTACAATGATATTTAACATTATACACTAAATAAGAGGATCTTGTTGACAAGTCATGCTTTAGTTTGTTCCTATTTTAAGTGTTCCATAACTACAGGAAATAATTTTGAACTTGGTTTGTCTTATGAGATTTCCATTTTTTCTTGCATTCTTTTCAGGGTCTGCAACATATAACAGCAGCGATAGAATCTGGAAATTTTGACAAGAGCAAGACTGAATCAATCTTGCAGAATGAGATTGATTCTTTGGACAACAAGAAGGGCTTGTCCAGGTTCGGACCAACTTTTTGTCATAAAATTTAAGTTTTGATGCTTATTTTTCATCCGGGAAACTTCTGATGGACTGATGATTCCAGGGATGACTCCTTATGATGTCTAAACACTTTATAAAACAATCATAATTTCCTTCTACTTGATGTTTGTTTAATTTTTCTTGGATGCCAACTTATTGTCTCATACCTGTGTTTGAAATGTAATCTTTTGCAGGACCACTTCCATCAAGTGCTGATGTAAATGTTGTTCATAAAGAAACAGGACAGCTGGACTTCAATATATTATTCATATGGATTTTAGAAATGACTTTTTCGCGAACTTCTTGTCATTTATGTCCATAGCTTGTGGAGAAATAGAGTGTCTGAAATTACAAGTTTGTGATGCAGATCTATATGGTATCAGCTAATTGAACTTTCTAGAAGTTAGCACCATCATGGGTTGCAAAATCCTCTTTGTTGGTTTCAAATTGTTTGAGAATCTTGGGTTGTGAGCTATGCAATCAAGTGTTGTGGTAGCAGAACCATGTTTGTTTGCTTGCTTAGTGAAGGTTGATTGAAATTTCGAATATTTTGATTTCTGCATTAGATAGAGGACAAGATTGGTCCGATGAACTGTCGCTTTTTGTTATGCAAGGGTCTAGATCTTCTTTGTTTTATATAAATTTATATGTTTATTAGTGAATGCATGCAAATTGATAACGGCGTCGGTGATTTAGACCTATGAATTCGCAGGTATGGCAAAGCATTTTACAGGGTAGTTATCTTATAGAGAAACTTTTCTTTAAAAAATATAATATCACTTTGCTAAAAAAAAAAGAGAACTATAATATGAAAAAAAATGCCCTCTCCCAACCACGGTAATCTGTATGTAATTACTTTGTTTATCTGCATGTGGCATCAACTTGTACGGTAATGCAACAATGAATGCTTAATACGATGAGCTAATGGTTGTTTTTGAAAGACACAATCAACCCGTCTTCTTTGCAAATTTGGGATATTTTATTTTCTCGTTTTTTGGGATGAATACAGATTTGATTTAATTAATTAATTGATCCATTTTATCAAAAAAAAGAAAATAAACAACAAAATTGTTATATAACTTTAAAATTCAGTTGTTTTAAATTTTAGCCTCTCCCTAGAGTTTTATTGTTGCATATCAGGATTTTATTCAAAAAAATTAGTCAATATGCATTATTTGAATAATTTTTTGGTTCTTTATGGTATTCAAAATCTGTTTAGTACATAGCAAGTTATCTCTTAAGAGTGTTGTTTAGTCAAACAACACTCTTAAGGAGGCTATCTCTTAATTATACCTTGGAAGCGGGGAACAGTTATGGTTGATGTTTTTCATAATTGCTTCCAGCATGTTGTAATGGTAATCTCAAAACTAAATAAACTTTTTTGGATTTTACCGAGTGTGTATGCCAGTATTGACTGCAGAGTGAGGAGAGCTTTGTGGGAAGAGGTGACTAACCTTGTGACTCAGGGTATCTCTACCCTAGTTGCTAGTGACTTCAATTGCATCTAGGTGCCCATGAAAAAGAAAGGAGGCAAGGTCTATACCGATAAGGTAGAAATAAGGGAGTTTATGACTTTACGACAACCAATGGATTGGTGGATTTCGGTTTTATGACTCTAACCGACTGGGTAGAGTGTGAGAGAGGATTGATAGGGTTGTAGCTTCAGTTAGTTGGATCTAGTCCTTTGCCACTTATCAGGTCATCACCTTCCTCGGATTGCATCGAATCACTGCCCTATTCTGATCAACACTGTCTCCAGCATTAGTTATCACAACCTGTTCTAGTTCGAGAAGTTGTGGTTGTCGTAACCTCAGTCCTGGAACATCATCCAGGAGGCAAGGGGGGCTCTGTTGTGAGGGTATGCTATGCGGAGGGTCGCTTGAAAATTGGGGCTCACCAAATGGAGGCTGTGAAGATGGAATCAGGAGGTGGTGGAGGGAGGAGAGTAGTGGCGCCCTAATAGAGGTGGAGCTAGCTGATCTCCGATAGAAGCTAGCTACTCATTACTCACTCTTGCGAAAATAACAGGTTTTCTGGCAACAGAAATCTAGAGTCTAGTGGATCAGGGAATGAGACAGGAACATCCGATTCTTCTACTAATCTACTATCATTAAGAGGCAGACGAACCTGGTTTGGTCTTTGAAGGATGAAGCTCGACAAAGTGTGGAGGAGGAAAGTAGGGTTCGACAGGTGTTGTTTGAGTTCTTCAGGTCCAGGTGGACACAGGGCAGCATTTGGGATATGGCCTACAACTTTTCTCCTCCAGATGTTGGAGTTGAGATGGTGGAGAGCGATGGTCTTATTGAGCCAGTCTCGGAGGGCGAGGTGCGGGGGGTGATCTGGGCCTTGGCAGAGGACAAGGCCCCGAGGCCCGACAGTTTTACCTCATTCTTCTTCAGGAGATACTGGAGCATTATTATAAGGGAGGTGGTAGAGCTGTCCAGTTGTTTTTCAGCATGATCTTAATGTCGGATGCTTGGAAGGCTACTTACATTACCTTGATCCCAAAACGCCAGGATGCAACACAGCCTAGCTATTTAAGACCGATTAGTCTTTGCACTACCCTGTACAAAATAGTGGTGAAGATCATGGTGGGCAAGATGAAGCCACTGCTGCCTCGTCTTATCAGCCAGAAGCAGGGTGCTTTTATGGGGGGCCAGAACATCACTGTAATGTTATGTTAGCCTAGGAGATGATCTGGGATTTACAGCAGGCCCCGTGTCGGCAGAGCTTCATGGCAGTAAAGCTCGACGTAGAGAGAGCCTACGATAGAGTCAGATGGGATATCCTCTGGTATGCCTTGGAGAGCTTCGATTTCCATTATCGGTTGGATTCTAGGCTGCGTGTGGATGCCGTCCTTTTCCATCTTGATCAACAACATGCCAACTCTTTTTTTCTATTTCACTATCAAGCTGCAGCAATGTTGTCCCATGTCCTCTTAACTGTTTATTATTTGTGTTGACGTGTTGTCTCGTGCTTTGCAGGCAGCATGCCAGGAATAGGCGATGGACGCCAATGAGCCTGCCTCTAGGCCCATCCGATCTCCCACCTACTTTTTGTAAACGACTGTCTCCTCATGGCCAGGGCAAGGACTAGGGAAGTGACAGTTCTTAGATGCATTTTGGAGGACTACCGCGCGACCTCACCTCCGGTTAGAAGGTAAATTTGCTCAAGTCTACTATTTGCTTTAGTCCAAAGACCAAGCTGAGGGTCGGGCAGACTGTCAGAGAACTTCTTAGTATGAGGGAGCACGAGAGGCCGTAGAGTTACTTGGGGGTACCCATTATCGGAAGGAGACTTCGAGCGACAAAGTGCCTAGGTATGGTGCAGCATATTCAAGAGCAACTGGAGGGTTGGGGAGCAGCTTCGCTATCTATGATGGGCATGCTGACCCTTGTGAGATTGGTCCTTACATGGGGTGTCGTTTTCCAGCCAACTTGGGAGGGGGGTTGGGTGTTCTGTCTCTGCTCAGGAGTAGAGAGGTACTAGTCGCAAGGCATGCCGCGATGCTATCTTGGCCAACATTAGGTGGCTGATCAGCGACGAGTGTAGTGTGGATCTTGTGGAGGACCCCTAGATGGTCACCCTCCCAGTGAGACTATGGTCGACTATGATCCACATTGAGGCCGTGAGTGGTTTGCGGATTTGCGACCTCCTCCACCCAGATGGGACTAGGTGGGACTCTAGATGGACCGATCATCTATTTGGAGACCACCTTGCAGAGAGAGTGCATTCTTTGGCAGTTTTTGGATGGGATGTCCTGGATGTGAGGGTCTGGAGTACTTCTGGCAGTCCGAGGATTGATGCCAGGAAAATCTACGACTTGTTCTAGAGTGAGCAAAGTCCGAGGCTTGATTGTGCTTAGATCTAGAGGTTTGATCTTCATGCGAGGGTTGTATTATTCTTGTGGAAGGTGACTTAGGGACGCCTACCAATAGGGGCTATCCTAAGCAGGCGAGGACTAAGTATTCTGCCGATCTGCCCTGGGTGTGAGGCGGAGGAGTATATGGATCATGTGTTATTCTAGTGTGATCGAGCTGTGAGGGTGTGGAGGCTGTCTGACATCTAGCCTGATACACTTCGCCAATCTAGTTCCTTTACCCAGGCTCTCAGAAGGTGGGGTAGTATGCCTCATACTCGGTACTTGGCTATTAGGGTGATTTATGTTGCTTACCATATTTGGTTGGCTAGGAATGCTTGGTTGTTTAGGAAGAGCAGTTTGACACTTAGCCTATTCATGGAGAGAGCTCGAGTGTAGGTTGCAGATGCTGGTCCATTAGCGAGCCTTTAATAGCTCGGGGCACCTAAGACTCTTCTACTCATGCAGTGTCTCAGATGGTGTACTTCACTTGGGAGTTTCTACCTTTGAGTTTTCTCAAGGTCAACTTTGATGGATCTATTTTGGACGGTGGTAGGAGACGTCGTGCGGGCTTCGTAATCAGGGGCCCGGACTCTAGAGTAGCGGCGACCGGAGGGAGTCGGATCTTTGATATCTCAGTCCTTAGGGCAGAGCTGAGAGCTATTTGGGTCGGCCCCTATCATGCTCGACTTGTGCTGCGGGTGAGGGCCATTATACTTGAAGGTGACTCGGCCACCATGATTGGTTGGATTTCAGAAGTGCTCTGGCATTACCGAGGGTCATCACCTCCTTTTTTCGGATATCTAGGGTATGGCTAGCAGTGACACTGTCTTCAGGGCGAAGCATATCTTTAGAAAGGCCAACAGAGCTGCGGACTGGGTGGCCTCCTTTGTTGCAAATTATTCGGGAGTTTTTTGGATGGACGAAGAGGTGTCTCGGGTGCTTTGTGACTTATTGTATTTTGATTTTTTTGAATTTATTCATACTAGACTGATATGAGTCATCTGGTGTAGCAAATATATATATATATATATATATATATATATATATATATATATATATATATATATATATATATATATATAGGACTGCTATTTGCAGTTACACCAGAACAAATGGAACTGGCCGTTGGATTTTCCCAAACAAATCTCCTATTGGAGGAAGACGCTTGAGGGATGAGAGACACGTAGCTGAACAGAACCAAGAAAAAGAAGAAATCTTTCATGTATCCTTATGCATAATCTTTTATTTTATCCGTTGAGATGATACGGTGCAAACAAAAACTCCTAGTTATTCAGGATTGGGGGTATTATGCCCCAACCAGGGTGCAGATGAGACGAAATTGGGTTGTGAATTCTGCCGCCATTTTAGTCGTTGGTCATCACTCCGAATGTGGTTTTTGGGTAAACCAGAATTGCATTATTTTGTAAAGCATTAAAATCAAACTTGTGGTATGGGTACCAATTCAAGTTGCAACATGTTGCAAACAGTAATATGCTACGTACATTGTCTCACGTTAGCATGGATTGAGACTAAACGTATTGAAATCCAATATATGTGAGAATTGTTTGGCTTGCATGCATAACTCAAATGGAGCTGGGCAAAGGAATGTTGTTTCCTAATCCACTCTCTGCATCTACCGTGTGTGACATCCTGCAACTTATTATGCTGTTGGTCTAATGGTGTGCATGAACTTGTTTACGAGCAGTGAAGACAGTTTATTTGTTCAACAATCCAAAACCTACCCAAGAACAATCCCTTAAGAGAGGGTTGCCAATCAATTGAGTTCACAACTAAGGTAACAACTCTTGGCAGTCTAGTACTTTAAATTTACTATCTCAGTTAAGTGGATGGGCGCAGGAAGCCTCTTCCATCTATCCTTTGAAAAGAGATGCACATTAGTTCTTGCATGCCCAATACTGAAACTTACATGAGATGTGTCTTCAATCAAACTTAATCTTCTTTCACTTTGTTGGACAGAGTGAAGAAAAAGAAACAGAGGCAAAAAAAAGAGAAAAAAAATGCCAGAGAGCGAACATCTTCTTCTTTCATCTTCGTTGGGCAGAGAGGAGAAAAGAGGCAAAAAGATAAAAAAAAAAGAAAAGAAAAAGCTAGGGAAGAGAGAAGACGAGAAGCGAAGGATGAACGACGCGGGAGGAAGCTTGGGAAACAGTTGGCCCAACACGCCCCTCGTATCTAAACTGCGCTTGTTTACGAAAGAGCATAACAGAATTGTGCCAGCTGGCATGACACGCAATCGCAGAGAGAGAGGACCCACCGCCATCCTTCTTCTATAAATAGGAGCCCGTGCCATCGGTTCAGACGGTTTATCAGCGAGCGAGCGGAAGAAGACAGAGCGAGCGAGCGAGCGGAAGAAGTAGGGTTTCCATCGAGAGTCCTGGGAATCGATCTCTCCGCACTCTCTCTCGCGTTTCTCTCCTTTCTTTTTGATTTGTTTCTTCCTCTTTATCTGTTTCTTCGTCTAGTTAGGGTTTCGATCAAATGCCGGAGGAACTCTTGTTTCTCCGCATTCGTTGTTGAAAATATCGGATTCTTGTTTCAGTTAGGGTTTTTACCGACTCTTGGAGGTCTGTGATTATTGGTTTTCCTTTTCTTTTCGTTGATCCGTACGTACCGTTTTGGTATCCTTAAACGCAGGTAGATGGTGAAGAAAGTAGCTGTGCTGTGGTGATGCTTTAGATCACGGTGCCTTGAACCCTATTTGGTTCTTGTTTTTCCTTTCTTATTATTATTTTCGTCTCAATTCCATCCGAATTTTTATCATCGCATTCTTTCTCAAGATAGGGTTTTGACCGACTGTTGGAGGGTTCTGATTGTTGGTTAACTTCTCCTATTTCATAATTCGTACTCTTTCTTTTTTCTTGTCAAACATTCGGTCTTATATTATTTTACTAATCACGTTGCTGGAAGACCTTCGTGGAATTTTTATATCGCAACTTAATTGTCTCTCTTTTTATCATGCTTGATGTATTTGGCAACTTCAGTGTTGCAATGCCTGAGAAGAATTATCGCATTGCAGTTTTTTTTTTCTCTGATTTTTTTTTCTGTGCTTGATGAAGTTTTTATTTCTTGTAAAAGATTTGACCTTGTTCTGTCCCACAGATGTGTTCAGTTATCCAATATTGGAGCGCTTATTTCACACATAAAAAAAAAGCTTGAACACTTAGATGGATATTTTATATTCTGGTTTCTTTCCTTTTCTCTGCACTTTGGTAGATGTCATATTTCTTGTAAAGATTTAATCTTTTCTGTTTTATTAATATTTTCTGTGATTTTAATGTTGGGAGGCTTGAGTGGAATTACTACATCATGATTTCTTTCTTTTCTATGTTCAATATATTTCTTATTAATTGTAAAATATTCAGTTTTTGGCTATTTTATTGATCTATTTGGTGATCTCAGAATTAGGTCGGTTGAGTAGAATTGTTCTAGTGGAGTTTCCCCTTTTTTGTCTTTTCCATGTTCGATAGGTTTTATCTTTCTTTTAAAGAATTCAATCTCGTGCTATTTTACTGTTGCGTTTAGCAATTTTGATGCTGGAAAGCTTGAACAAGATAATTGTTTTGCGGTTTCTTTCTTTCTTTCCTGATTGATAAAATTTTTAAGAATTGAACTTATGAGGAATGCATTAGGTTTTTAATCGAAGCAATTGTTTATCCGTATCTTGTTTTTGGGTTTTTTGGGACTAATTAAAAACATATATATCTAGATCCCCATCTATCTATTTATGTATTAAATATTGGTAAAGGTGGAATATGAGTTTATATAGGAACATTTTGGATGTTAAGGCGTAAAAGGTAGAACTATATAGTGATTATTGAAATATATGAAAAAATACTGTTTCCTGCAAATTTGGCAGCATGGAGATGCATTATTATGATTGTTTAGCATCAGAGCACGTTAGATAGGAAGATAAAAATGCTGAGGTGGTGATGTAGCAAACTTTAGAGATGCTGAAAATAGTATGATAATAGTATAAGGTATGTGTTAACTGAGCATGAGATCATCTCAAACATGCTAATATGAAGAGTGTGTGCAGCAGAGATTTCAGTTAGTTTTTTGTTTGTTTTTTCTAGTAGTTAGGGTTTTGACCAACTTCCGGAGGATTCTGATTCTTGGTTTACCTCCTCTGTTTCTTGATCTATACTCCTTATGCGGTGGGCACGGTGTTGGTACCTTTGAACAAGTAGATGATGAATATTGATGCAGTTTACAGTACCTTGAATCATATTTGGTTCCTTTTTTTTTGCTTTATTATTTTTATTTTTACTATTTTCATTTCAATTCCATCTAAATTTTTATTGTCGGATTCTTGTTCAAGCTATTGTTTTGACTGACCGTTGGAGGGTTCTGATTCTTCGTTTACTATTTCTATTTCTTCATTTGTACTCTTGATGGTAACTGAATGGGAGGTCATCATGATGTAATGGGCTCAGTGCTGGTGCCTTTAAATGAGTAGATGGTGAAGAAAGACAGGATCTTGAAGCAGTGCTGCTCTACGTCATGATACCTTGAAGCATGTTCATTATTTTACCTCATCTCATGTCAATTGTAATTTCCACTCTGCTTGTTGGATTATGATGCGCAGTTGGTATCTTTTAACCAAATATGGAGAAGATCTATAAACAAGTAGGTTATCTCTGTTCGAGGGACCTCTGAAAACCCAACAATTGCAGCTTGCAGAGATGGTGAAATTAATAGAAGGAAAATTTCGTTCTGAAGAAGCGGCAGACTATTTTGGTCTTTTTAATAAAAAATAGAGATAGTAGATTTTGATGTCGTTGGACTTGGTTTTAAATATGAAATTCTGATAATACCTCATTTTTTCAGTTCCTCATACTCTTTTCATGTCTTGACCTTCAACTACAGTAAGCAACGTAAAAAAAATATTTCTGAATGTGCAGTATAACTGTTATAATTTTATTGTGTTGTTCTATTATGGATATTTCCCTATGATATTTCTTGTTGATTTTCATGGAAATATTGCTTGCGATGTAAGGAATTGTAAGATTTCTCGCATTGGCAGTTCTTTTGGAAATATTGATGTGAACTTTACTGCTAGATTTGAAACTTTGCTGATGACTTTGGCCCAGCCAAACACGGCCTCACCAACTGCTCCTACTGCTCCATCTTTGAGCGTCGGAGGTTCTTGATTCACGATGGTGGGCAGTCCTTTATTATCCTGTGCCTAATGAAGAATGCTGAAACCTAACTTTCTTTTTTCTTGTGAAAGATGCAAACTTGTGTTGTTCTACTCAATAATTCACTCCGCCTGAAGACTGCATGGAATTGTCTTATGGCTATTTCGTTCTGATTTCAATGTGGGAAGCCTGAGTAAAATTATGGCATTGCAGTTTCTTTCTCTCTTTCTACCATGCTGTTTTACTGATGTATTTGCCGATTTCAATGTGGGAATGCCTGAGTAAAATTATTGCATTGCAGTTTCTTTCTCTCTTCCTAGCTTACTTGTCTGTGCTTGATGGTTTTTTCTTAGTTCTTCTGATGGATTCAGTTTGATGGATGCAGTGATTTCAATTTTTTGTACACAAAATGTTGGATTGCTTAGATTGCACTATTTTGGTATTTGTACGCAAAATGTTGGAATGCTTGGATTGCACTATTCTGGTTTCTTTCTCTCTTTTTTGTTCTTTGTTCTTTGCACTTGATAAGTCTTTTTTTCCTTGTAAATGTTTTATCTTGTACTATTTTACTAATATATTCATTGATTTTATTGTTGGGAGGCTCCAATGAATTATTGTATCATGATTTCTTTCTTTTCTTTGCTTAATAGATTTCTCATTTATAGTGAAAGGTTTGTCTTTTGCTATTTTACTGATTTATTTAGTGATTTCAACACTGCAATGGTTGGATAGGATTGTCCTAGTGTAGGCTTTCCCTCTCCTTTCTTTCTTTCTTTCCACACTAGATAGATTTCTTCTTTTATGTGAAGGATTCAATATTGTGTTTTATGTTTAGTGATTTTAATATTCAAATGCTTGAAGGGAATTATTGTTTCTTTCTTTCTTTCCTTCCTGAGCGGTAGAACTTGTCCTCTCTTTTCTTTCTTTCCTTCCTTCCATGCAAGATAGATTTCTTCTTTTCTGTGAAGAATTCAATATTGTGTTATATGTTTAGTGATTTTAATATTCAAATGCTTGAAGGGAATTATTGTTTCTTTCTTTCCTTCCTGAGCGGTAGAACTTTTCAGAACGGAACTTAGTATTGACTTATAACTTACGAGGACTATTAACTGATTTTTGTTAATAGAGTCAATTCTTTAGTCCTAATGATCTATTATTGGAGGGTTTTGATTCTTTATTCAAATGATATTTCTTGATTCGTATTCCTAACTTAATGGGAGCAGTGTTGTACCTTTAGACAAATAGATGGTGAAGGAAGAGAGGATCTTGAAGCACAGTGCTGGTTTACTTCATGGATCCTTGAAGCAAACTTGGTTCTTTTTTCTTACTTTGTCACTTATTTTCATTATTTTGTCAATTCTATCACAATGTTTATTATCAGATTCTTGTTCCTGCTAGTGCTTTGGCTGACTATAGGAGGGTTCTGATTCTTGGTTTACTTCTATTTCTTGATTTGTGCTCTTGAACAATGTTTTACATCGTGGTGGGATGGAGGGGCATCCCGGCTGATCTGTCCTGTTTTTGTTAGAAAATAGGATTGGGATGGGGTCGGGACTCCGAAACCCAACCACGTGGGGAGAGAAGAAGAAAGAGGAAAAAAAGAAATGAAGGAAAGATGGAGAAAAGGAAAAAGTGAAAGGAAAGAAGAAGAAGAAAAATGAAAGAAAGAGAGGATGGGAGAAGAAAAAGAAAGGAAGGAAAGAGAAAGAAGAAGGAAAAGGAAGAAAGAAAGAAAAAAAGTGATTAAAAAAAGAAAGAAAAATGAAAGGAAAGAAAGAAAGGTAGAAGAAAAAGAAAGAAAAGAAGGAAAGAAAGAAAGGTAGAAGAAAAAGAAAGAAAAGAAGGAAAGAAAAAGGGGAGAAAGACGATCTTGAAGCAATGCGGGTTTAGGTCATCTACCTCTTCTTGGCTTCTTATTTTTCATTTTATTTTCATATTATTTCCATTGTGGTTTCCAGTTTGCTTTGAGGAATATACTGCAGTTTTGGTATCTTCAACAAATATAAAAGAAATTTTTTAACCAAGTAGGGTTATATCAGTCAGAAGGAGCTCTGTAAACCCAACAAGTGGAGCATACGGAGATAGAGAAATAAATGGAAGGAAATTTTTTGGTGGAAATGTGCCCTTATCTCTCTCTTACTAAATTTGAAAGTAGTGGATTTGGTGTTAACTGACAGTTTTTCAATCTGAACTCATCATAATACCTCACCTTTTTGTTGCCTCTTGTTTTTTAATCTTTCATGTCTTGATGAGGTGAGGTCTGCAACGAGAGGAAGCAACAAACAAGAATCATCAATGGCTCTAGCCTTCCTGATGGGCAGGTAAACTTTAGTTCTGTTGTTAGTTTGACTATAGAAAATTTTCCCTTTTTCGTGGTTGTAATTTCGTGATATGATTGTGCTAACTTTCTTGCGTTGCTGCATGATAGATCTGTGGTGATGTATCTGTATCAGTTATGTTTGCTGGTGATTTTCATGAAGAAAATGCTTGTGATCTAAAGCATTCAGAGAGATCCTATGCAACACTCTTTTTAGAAATTTCCATGTGAACTTCTACAGCTAGATGTGAAATTTTGCTGGTGATTTTGGCCCAGCCAGGATCTTAGCCTCAGCAACTGCTGCTCCTGCTCTTTTGATGCGCTTTGGAGGTTCTCAACCAATGGCCACATTCTCACATTGATGGGTGCTCTCATAGTTCCTCTTTCTTTTTTTTCTTATGAAAGATTTGATCTTGTATTGTTCTACTAAACAGTAATTCACTATGATGGAAGGTTTGCATGGAAATATTATATTGCTACTTTTTACTTCTTTTCCATGCTCAATAGATTTCTTGTTTCTTATGAAATATCTTTGTGCTTGTTTACTGATGTATTTGCTGATTTCTGTGTTTGAATGCCTGGACAGAATTATTGCATTGCGGGTTTCTTTCTCTATTTGTAGCGTTTCTTTCCAATTTCCATGTTTGAATCTTTTATTTCTTGTGAAAGATTTGATCTTATTCTGTTTTACTGATGTATTAAATGATTTCAATGTTTATGGGCTCATTTCACATGCAAGAAGTCGGAACACTCAGATGGAATTTTTATGTTCAATTTCTTCCTTCCTTTCCTTTCTTTTCTTTCTTATTCATGCTTGATAGATTTCTTAAGGCTTTGATGTTGCACTGTTTTACTATTCTGTTTAGGTATTCTATATTTTTATTTCTGGAAGACTTGAATGGGATAACAATTCTGTGGTTTCTTTCTTTTTTTCCCTAATTGATAGAATTCTTCATCATGAACTTGGTAAGGACTTATGACTCATGAGGAATAGTAACTGATATTAATTGAATCAATTGTTTAACCCTATTTTGTTTTGGGTTTCTTTTGGAGTAGTTTGAAGCATCTGCATCTTTATCCATCCATATTTTTATATATGTATAAAATTGGTTGAGGCCATATGAGATTTTATTGGCAGGCTTCATATGTTAAGGTGCAGAAAAGTTGAACCAAAAAGTGATTTTTGAATGAAATAATAGCAGTTATTAAGTAAAAATAGGCCACAAATTTGACAGCATGGATATAACCTTGTTATGATTGCTTTTCTATTTAGCATCAGGGCACATAAGATGAATGAAATAATTATAGCAGTGCTGAGGTGAGATGTGGGAAATTTTAGAGATGATATGCGTAGTACAGTAAGGGTATATGTGTTAGTGAGGATGAAATCATCTCGAACATACTCACACGAAGGGCATGTGCAACAGAAATTTCAGGACACCCTTTAAGGAGAAGTTGGTTGATATTTGTTGAATGGTTGCAAAAGAATTAAGAATGGTGTAAGATAACCTATGCTGTCCGAAGGGATTTTGGAAAGCACATACCATGATGGATGCATCCTTTTGTGGAAAGTTAGCACTATGGATACATAAAGCTTATCTCAGAATAAAGATAAGCATATTGATTATGTTTTTTCTAGGAGAACACATGACATGGTTTTTCTATTTTTATTTTTCAAAAAATAGGCTGGGACAATATTTCTGATCTTAATGATCTCTGTCACATATTCTATGACTTATTTTTTTCTTTTTTGGAGAAACGTGAACCCTGTCTAGTACAGGAGCTAACGTTAAGAAATAGAGAGACGAAAAGGATTACTTCTACTGCTGCTTTATAGCTGGAAGAGAAAAGAAATAACAATTCGAACAAGAACAACGATGACAACGATACCCTGTTCCTAGTCTTTGCAAAAGGAGCTCACTAACAAATGCCATTTTTTTTGACATTTTAACAACACCTCTTGGCCCGTCGCTATCATTATCATCGTTGTTGTTGTTGTTGTTGGACAATAGAAGGTCAAGTTATCATTTTATCATTGGAGTTGGAATCTTGTAGGGGGAAGACTAATTGAAATGAACAGATATGCATTTCTCATTTTTTTGCTTCCTAATTCTTTTCTGTTAAATTCCATTAAAAGATACTCTTTTGTTAAAAGATACCTTTTTGTTACGTTATGTTCTTTGCTTTGCACGTTCTGTCTTAATTGTAATGGATGGCTGACTTTTTTGAGATCTTGAAGTGCTAAATGATGGGATAAAAATTCTATCTGCTTTGTAGTTAGACACTGTTATTCTTGCTTAACAACTTCAAGAGAGATCCTTTGACCAAGTAAGATTCACCTGACCTCCTTGTCAAGCTGTTGCACTAGATGTACCATTGCTGGCTCGTAGTGGAAAAAGCATACAACCAAGTTATGTTCTTAGAAATCTAGCTTATATGTTGTGCTAGCACAATCACTTGCAAAGAGATCCTATTGACCAAAATTTCTTTCTGCAAGCTCTAAAGATATATGCTACAACCAAGGTCCGCCGAACCGGTATCAGTCGGCGCCCAGTACGGTTCGGTACTGTTTCAGGCCCGGACCGAATCGGTAGGGCAGTGGCAGGTGGCCAATACCCAACCTGGTTCGAAACCGGGTTGACTCGGCATCAAACCAGCTGGTTCGCTCCGAGTCGGCATTGAACCAGTTGGTTTGCACCGAGTCGGCACCGAATTGGCCGGTTCCGGCCGGTAGGGGCTGGAACCGAATATGAATGACGAACCGATCCGGTTCGCACCGGGTCGATTCGGTACTGCTTGAACTGGGTGGTTCGGCCTGGTTCGGCAAACCTTGGCTACAACCAATGTGCACTAAAGATATAGTTGTGGGCATTGGGTCATCTAAGACAACCATCTTCTTTCTCAAGGATAAGTCCAAATGGCACACATGTAAGATATGCTAGATCTTCTTTCAAGGAAAAGAATTTGAAATATTCCATGTTTCCTTTCAGGATGTCTGGGAGCCCTTGATTTGATACATATCAGGAGCTTGCATATTCCAGAATGCAAGTACCTGTGCTTGTTGTGGACCAAATTATGTCTGTGCATTTTCCAGGACACTGCTGAAAAGGAAAGTGTGCAAAGCGCTTATAATCTTAAGTATGAGCAAATGATATCTTGTAGCCTATTCCCCTGCCCTCCACCCTCTGTCTAAGATTTGATCAGATCAGGGTTTGCAATATCAGTACTGGATCCTCTATCGGTGTCATGTTGGTATAGTGTTGGTGCTGGTTGGTTCAGCATACCGACACTTGGTATGCCCTTATGTATTGAGTATCAGTTTGGTACCATTATGGTATTTTATGCACCGCTACTACAAACTTTAGATCAGATTATACGTACCCACCAAGCAGTATGTACAACTTACTAGAATGTGGTCTGTATGACCAAGTGTTTGTTTTTTCTTAAATATCTGCAACTGAATTATTGTATTCAGGATATGACAACAGTGCAGGTGATGTTTTAATTGAACTTCATGGAACAAACTATATTTTTATAGTCAACCAGGCTATGGTAGAAGATCATGAGTATTCTGAAGGTCTGGAAAGAGAAATTGTAGCATGGATATGTATTTTGTAATTTAAGCTTCTTTGAACTCGGGAATTAAAGTTCTATTTTGTGTTACACCTCTTCTTCCCACCCTAGGAATTAGATTCTATTTTATTTGTGTCTTCACACCTCTTCTTCAGTTCTATTTTGTGTCACACCTCTTCTTCCCACCCTAGGAATTAAATTCTATTTTATTTGTGTCTTCGCACCTCTTCTTCCCACCCTACGTTAGCATACAACTATCTTATCTCCAGCCCTGACACTAAATTAGCTGCATCAAACAGTAAGGTGAAGAACTTCAGAAAAGTTCTACTGTCCCCTCTTGATGCAATATACTCTCTCTTATACTTTAAACCTTTGTTATTATATTCTGCAGGCTGGAAATTAAGCATGTCAGGGGGATGTTGCTTTATGGACCTTCAGAGACTGGCAAGACCCTCATGGCTCGTCAGATTGGGAAATTATCCAATGGAATGGGATTAGTGGTCTGGTCTCCGAATTATGCTTCTGTACAATATTGTAAAAAGGAAAGGTGAATTGTTTCACCTTGTCATTATTTTATAATATTTGGCTGTTAGGACCTGCATTATGTATTTTTGCCTTGGATTTGAAGAATGAAGCATTACTAAATGCTTCTGACTTCATTTCAGCAAGAAAGTTGACACGTTTGAAGTGTTAAACACTATGTATTGAGGAAAATTTTCCTGCTGAAAAATTTTACCGACTATGGAGTTGTGATGCGGACATTGCAATACCAGCATATGTTTGACATTATCATTGTTTTACAATTTTTGGAAGTTAGGAACTGCGTTTTGCTTTGGATTTGAAGAATGAAGCAGTAATAATTGCTTCTGGACTTCATTTCAGCATTAAGTTGACATGTTTGAAGGGTTTAACGCTATGCATTGAGGAAAATTTGCCTGTTGAAAATTTTAGTGTCTATGGGAGTTGTGATATAGACATTTGCAATACCAGCATCTATCACTATGTAGTTTAGTTTGAAATGTACATGCATGTATACAGAAAATAAACTTACAGATATATAGATAGATAGATACTGCTCAATGTGATACAATCTTAATAACCTAGTCTGTAAAGAATTGAGATGAGGACTGACAGATATTAGTCAGATGCTGTTGAAATATATTTGCTAACTTAACAGTTGGAGCTGTCTCATATTAACTGTTATTATACTTTAATATCTTAATTTTTATATAAATTTCTTAGGTTGTTAATGGATATGAAGTCTATGTTCTACTTGTGATTATACTTTATTATATGTTGCGTTGTGTTAACTCTTATTAAAGTGTTATTATGTCTTAAATTTTGTATAAAATTCTCAGGTTGTTAAAGGGATGTAAGCAACAGTGAGAGAGAAAGCAGGAGAGAGAGAGGAGGGGGGAGGGAGGAGGAAGGGGAAGAAGAAAGAAGGCTTACACTGGGTGGTGATTGGGAGGTACACCTAGCAGAAGTCTATGATAGATCCTGGTGCTCTACAGTATTTCACCAAGCATGGGTTTCAATCAAATGACTGTACTCCCCTCTCTGCCCCTTTCTTGTCTCTCCTCTTTCTTTCTCCTCCTTCCTCTGTGTCTGTTTGTTTGCCTAGCTTGGGTTTTGATTGAGATTAACACCTTGAAGGTTTTGTTTCTTGTCTCACTTCTGTTTATTTGCATTCTTGGTGGAAACTATTGAATCATTGTTCCAGCAGGCATTTGATGGATTGTTGGAAGTTCTACTGTCTAGGTTAACAATCTTGGTCTACTTGTTCTTATTCTTGGCTTACTTGTTCTTATTCTTGGCTGGTACTCGTATTGTGATGTTGGTAGTGTTGGAAACTTCAAATGAGTAGGTGGTGAAGGCAGGGCCGGCCCGACCGTTAGGCGACTGAGGCGGTCGCCTAAGGCCTCGGCCCGAAGAAAGGCCCCGCATTGCTGAGAAATAGCTGTCAACTGTAGCTTGTCCCAATCCCATCGCCATGGCTGTAAAGCTGGTAAGCCGTAAACCTATCACCTATGGCATGCGGCTACGGGCTATTCCCCTTGTCCTTGACGTCTCCTTGCCTCCTTGGTCCCAATTCCCACTTTCCAGTTCCCAAATCCTAGCAGGGCAGCACGGTTATTCCTCTTTCAGTCGATCTGGAATTTAGGGACTGTGGTTGTTGAAGCGCCATTTCCCCATTTTTATTCGAGTTTGATGGGACTTTGTTGTGGGGTTTGAATCTTGATGGGGCTTGCCGCGGAGAAAACTGAATGGCTTTGATGTGGGGCATGAAATGCTCTGTTAATGAGAGCTTCCCCACATAGCAAACAATATGGGTTGGGATTTATTTTTTTAATCTGTTGAGGGCCAGGTTCCCTGTAGGTATTTGTTGTTGTTGCTGGCTTGCTGCTGCTGTTGTTAAGGGCTTAGTCGGTTGCCTGTGGGCTGTGGGTAGAATTAAACGTCATTTTCTTCTCCACCCTCTGTTTCTCATAAAACAGAGACTCCCTCTGATTGCAACAAAAATGGGACTTGCATAGGTTGTCCAAGTTATAGCATGGCAAAAATGAGTTGTCTTTAAATCAGGTCCGATAGTTTCTATCTTTGTTTGACCTACCTATATACTTCTTATGGAATGAAAATTAATATTGAGGATTCTTTAGTCCGAAAGTAGTACATCCAGTGGATCTTTGTGAATTTGATCTCAACTTTTCATGACTTATGTTAAAACTCTCTGACTCTTTAGCTAGTATTTAAACAGCCTAATTTTTTTTTTCCAGAAAAATAAATAGTCTGGTTTCTAAAGATATGAAGTACTAACCTCTGTTTCATATGATTATAATCTCTAAGATACATAAATATCATCATAATACCTTTACAATTTCTCTAGGATTTCAATTCATAGCAATCATTATATGACTATTGTATAACCGTGCAGTAGGAATTTTCATTATTTCAGAAAATGACACTCTTATAATGACACTGGCAAGAAAATGGAAAGATCTTCAAAAGAAAATAAAATTATAATAGCCAGATAAATGTATTGCAAAGCTTATGCTATTTTATAGCACTTCATAAGCCCCCAAAGTTAGAGCTATTGCGGCTTGCTGAATCCTTTTTTCATCTATTCTTGAGCCCTAGCAATGAACCCCATATGGAACTCCATTCTTAATTAGCTGAAAGGTGATGTCTTATTTTTTTTTGTGGACGTGGGCTTTCCCATGATAGTATTGATAGATGATAGCATGTGGAAATGCATAGCTAGTACAAATAAAATTCTACCGTTAAGTTATTGAATTAAAGTCAAAGAATGAAACCTCAGTGACAATGGTATGCACAATATAATAAAAATGTTTAGTTTTGGCTGGCACTCATGAGCTTAATGGTTAAGTTATTCCTTTTTCTTACTCTAGTTGGTGTTTTTATTATTTTTCCTTTTCCTCTCTCACAATTTCTGTTTTATCATTCAAAAGTTATAATAAAGTTGCCTAAAATTGAAAAGTGCAATCTTCCGTTCTTAATTTTTTTCAATAATTTTATATCAGGCGACAACCTCAAGTGACAATAATTGAAAATAGTATTTTAATGAATTTTGAGTACAAAAGTTTGATTAGTAATTTTGCATCTCAAAAAGCTAGACGAATTATTTTTAAATAAATTTTTAAAGTATTTTGTACTTATTAAATTTTTTTCATCATTTTTCAATAAAAAAAGCTTTTCTTAGTAAGTTCGCCTTAGGCCCCCAAATGCATTGGGCCGCCCCTGGGTGAAGGAGAAGAGGCTCTTGATGCACTCTGGTTCCAATTACAGTACTTTGAGCCATATTTGGTTGTTTTTTTATTTTTTATTTTTATTCTGATTATCTTGTTTTAGTTCCATTACAATTTCCGTTCTTTCTGTGGGAATGATGCAGTGCTGGTACCTACTTTCCAATATGGAGGCAAATATTTATTTTAACATAGTGTGCAGATGGTGAAGGCATATGTTGATGACAATGATGATGGCTTGGACAGATAGGGAATGACTTTGACAGTGGTGTAATGGAGGACTTTGATAGAAACAGTGATGAGGGAAGGGGATCAGGAAGATCTGAGGTGGTAGTGGTTCAAAGTTTGTAAAGAATTGGAAGATATACGAGAGGTAAAAAAATTTTCAGTAGTTTAAATTTTGGCCATTCTGGCATTTTGCTTCCCAACTTGATATAGTTATCTGTTGATAAATTTTCTCCAGGATAGGGAGGTGTATTGTAATAGATTTATTTTATGGGAAGCTCTGTAAATCCAACAGTAGCAGCACCTGGGGATGGTGGAACTAATGGAAGGAAACTTTCAGGTGTATTAGATATAAGTGAAAATGGTAAAGTTTGATTAATTCGAAAAGAGCAAGGTACAAATTAATTTATCAACGATTAATTCTGATGGTAATTAAGAAGGAAACAAAGCTTGTTTGCACTTAAACTTGTGAAGTTTTTAATTCAATCATTAATTGTGACATTACTAGCTCATAAATTTTGTATGCATATTATCTTTACTAATCATTTAAAAATTATGAGTCCGCTTCAGATCCAAGATGCTTCTCTTCAAATTATGTCAAAAATAGATCTGAATCGGGCATTTGCTATTCTTTCTTATGCCAACTGTTTTTCAAGCAACATTACTTGCACCTTGTTTGGCAGTCGTTTTGAGGAAGTAGATATGTGGTATAGTAATAGGACAGCCGATGAAACTAACTCCTGTAGTATCATAACTATTGGAAAAATTTGAAGCTAGAAACCCAACTCAGTTATTTTTGAGGACATATTGAAGTTGCTACCTTACAAAATATATGATTTAGTTTTGTTGCTTTGATTTAAGGTGCATCTAGTTGTACTGTAAAGTCATGGTACTTGAGATCTTCTGTGCTACTTGATTTTTTTTTTCTTTCTTTTTTGAGGAAAGAAGAAGTCCTAACCAATATATTAAAGTTGAAAATTCAAAGTAAATAGTACATGATTTAAGATTTTAATTCCAACTTCCAAAAGTTTAGATAATGCTCCCCTTCTTACTTGTCTGACTGTTATGATGGAAAATAGAAGTTTTTAGATGCCTTGTCAAGCCTTCAATTGATTTCCTTTTTTGGAAATAAAAGTTGTCATATAAAAACATTTTAGCCATTACTACAGAAAAATAACATGTGATAATTATTGTTTGTCAAAACCAATATATATATATATATTGCACTATTTCTTTTTCTCATTAGTACCCCCAAAATTAAGAATATTAATGCAAAAATAAAATTCCCCCGTCAGCAGTGAAAACTAAGAAGATCAAAAAGTGGACATCATAAAGGAGTAACAGCATACTAGCAGTGATTTTTCAAATGGCTATTTGATACCATTATAGTGGTTGTTCTAATGCTATGGACCTATGGTTGCTTAATATGTTATGAAATCATTTAGGATACAGATGTTTTGGCCTCTCATGCTTTAGGCTAATTGATGTGCACTATCATTGCGTTCATGTCTTGAAGACCTTAGATGCTCTCGATGTATGCTACGCAACCTGTTAGTAGAGTTGTAAAATTTGGAGAGTGGGGAATGACTAGATGCAGGAGGCTAGGGTAATCGAGCTAGAGTGGAAGTTGGCTCCTTTGTTTGTAAACCTCTTTATTCAAAATTAAGCTTCAAATAATGGTAAAAAGACCGAGCTTTTATCTTAGAGTTCAAGCTCGAAATTAATTTTGAATCAAGCTCGGTCAGGCCCAAGCTCAGTTCAACCATACCACTAAGCATTATATGCAAATGCAAATTTTGGTTCGTAACTGCAATTTTTATTTCTCATGTTTCATATAGTGATGAATTTTGAAACTTGGGCCTATATAATATTTGAAATATATAGGGACATGTGTAAAGTTTTTATTTTCCATATTTCATATAGTGACCAAGAATGGTTCTTGGGTTATTATATGAAAATAGAAATTTTGGTATTTGTATAATATTTGAAATATATTGCAATCTATGTGCAAGATTTTATTTCCCATTCTGGGTCACAATATGAAAATGTAAAAGTTGGGCTTTAGTGTAAGTTTTATTTTCCATGATTCGTATGGTGACCCAAAATGGTGGAAATTTGAAATTTGAGCCTTCATTTAATATTTGACATATTAGAATCTATATGGAAATCTTTATTTCCCATGTTTTATGAAGTGACCACAGGATGGTTCCTTGATCACTAGATGGAAATTTGAAACTTGGGTATTTATGTAATATTTGAAATATATTAGGACCTGTGTTTAAATTTTTATTTTCTACGTTTTACAAAGTGACCATGGGATGATTCCTAGGTCACTATATATATAGAGAGATGAAATCGGGCCTACATATTGTACTTGAAATATATTGGGATTTATGCATAAATTGTTATTTTTCATGTTTCATATAGCAATCCCAGAATGAATCATGGGTCACAATAAGCAATATGAAGTCATTCTGCAACTTCAAAAGTACAAATCCTACCTTTTACCAAAAAAATACAAATACTAACAGAAGACCAACTTGGAAGAGAGTTTTTTTTTTTTTTTTTTGTTGGGTGGGGGGGGGGGGGGGGGGGGGGTGTTGGTCCTCCTTATACATATTATTTTGCTTTTGAACTGTCATTCCTCCTCTTTTCATCTATATTCTTCTCATTATGCTCATCTATACTACTTTTATTTGGAGGGACAAGTAAAAAAGTAGCTGAAGGTGTCATCAAATAAAATTAATCTGGTTAAGAAGAGCCATCCAGACAGTCAAGGTTTTCTATAGTGTTCCAAATTGGAGGTTGGTCCAGAGTGGCAAGCTAGGGTTTTTTGAAGCCTTCTGCTTTGTAGTCGTCTCAAGTACGGACACCAAGGCCACCATGATGACATTCCTTGTATTCAAGGATGGTCCAGACAATCTGTTGCTGTGTCGTCAGCTACTGAATCCAGGCAATTCCAAAAGGACTGCTCTATGTGTTCATGGATGGCAGCACTCTCCTGTTGCTCAACCCTTGCCTTGTTTTCATTTGGAGAGCAAATAGATGGTGCATTTGCAATTCCATGGTAATAGATCTCACAACAATCATCACCAGATATCGGCTGTCGTCCCTCATCCTCGGGTTCATTTCTATCCGTCTCATTGCATGCATTTGAGTTCTTCTCTATAAGCTCCTTGAACATCGAGGACCTTAGTAAGAGGCTCAGTGCGGTAGGAGAGGATTTGTTGCATGAGGCACTGCCAAACATTTGGTGGGACGTAAATTCTTGCTTACATTCTGAGTTCATGCCGTCCATGACGTAATTGTGGTGCAGGAGTGGCTCAGCCTCATCATCCCGAAGGATGGTGGAAGGCTGCACCAATTGGTGTACACCATTGGAATGATGCTCTTGGGAACTACTTAAAGCGTTGCCCCCTCCTGGCCTTAGCCATCTGATATATGTGTTCAAGTCGAAGTTGGTCACAGCATTAATCCCGCGATATTCTATTGCCGCAATGTCGTAGGCACGGGCAGCCTCCTCTTGGGTGCCTGGAACAAATGGAGTGATTTCTTTGCCCCCCCTAAGATGTCAATTATTGTTTGACTAAGAAGTGACGAGCACAAGACTCACTGTAAGTGCCAAGATAGAGGTACTTGTTTCCGAAAACCCTTCCAATCCTTGCTTCCCATCTTCCATTTTGATGATGCCTGGATCAAGTTTTCCAAATAATTGGTTTTACTTTCTTAATTAGATATTACTGAACTTTCATGTTGCATATATTTACCTTGCAACTCCTCGATACTTGGAGACACCTCTTGAGAAACCATTGCTCTTCCTGTTATCAAAAAAGATTATCATGAAGCTAAGGATTAGTTTTCAGAAGGAATTTTGAACCACTAAATGAAAGGTATGTGAGCAAAATATTGATTAAGTACCTTCTTATTGAAGCTAGATACTCTTCTTTTGTTACATTCTGCATTATTTGAATCTCTTTCTCATAGTCAGGTATCTGATAATATATTTAATTGATCAGTAACAATAAGTAAATTAATCTGTTTCTGGTTGGCAATTTTGCTGAACATACATACAATATTTATGACAAGTATTAGTTTTAGAACATGCATAATAATTGGATACATTGTCCTGTAATTATCCTAGTTGCTCATACCTAATTCAATGCTCAAAATGGTGAAATCTTTGGTGCTGGTTGGCTTGAGATGAAACTAATTAAAACAATCAAAACTTTTTCTTTCATTCTTAAAAAAGTCATTGTAATTTGCAATGCGGATAACTTAAAAAAATACAATATACCACCTGATTGTAATTCATTGTCAGTCGTGATTGACCGATGCTTCTTTATTTGGATGGATTTCTCAGTAGAACACACACAGACGTATGCAAAGTTTTCCTTCCATTCAAATTTTAATGGGAGTCAGATAAGTTCACGGAAATACCGGGAAATTTGTGAAAGTGGTAGGTCCCCAGTACTTTATTGCCGCTAGATCATATGCTCTTGCTGCTGCTTCCTCCTCATTATAGGCACCAAGATAAACTGTTCCAATGCACCCAAGAAGAGATAACAAAATGATAATATGAATAAAATGCATATTTAATGATATAGGGCAAGCCCAAGTGCTTAAGATAATGCAGGAGCATTACGTAGAAAGTACCTTGCTTTCCTTTCTTCTTTTGTGTCGCATTCCATGACCCCTTATCCCACAAATGGGCTTCAAAACGGCCAGTCCATCGGTGCCTATGCAGTGAACTACTATTAGTTTATGGTAGAATATAAGCAATTATTAAATTCTCTCGTAAGCTGCTTCCATTTCAACAAAACAAAATGGATCTGCCATCCTTTTAGGATGCACCACTGCGAAGCATCAATAAATTGGTAAATTTGTTGTTTTCCATGATTAGCTATCTTATCTCTGTTTATCTATTGGCCATCTCTTAAAAACATTCAGGATACCCTTTTTCTAATGGACCATTATGATGCTATTGAAGAATTCACCGTGACCTACCAGCTAATCTTTTTACTAGAGATAACAAAGATTCACATATTCTAAGCACTCACCACCTGCTTTTTCTCACAAGTTTCGTGCTCTCTCTCTCTCTCTCTCTCTCTCTCCCATACACGCATGTAGGCACGCACACACATTCATGCACACGCACACCGCCCCAAAGGGTAAATTCCTAACCTGCTAACCCCTCGAAACCTTGAACTCCTTTTGATGGTGCTGGTTGTAGCAGACTGATCAAGCATCTGTCCATCAGGACCAACTGATGCTCTCACGGGCTCACCCAAGAGGTGCTTCCCGTTGCTGTCTAGCTCGCTCTTCGCCAACACATTCATATGTATTCTTCCTTTCTAATAATCGTCCCCCAAAGCTCGCAGTGGCGCAAGGGTGGCGAGTTTGAGCTTTCTAGACTAGACAGGCCTCATGCATATATATGTGCACATAAGGTTAACTATGGTTTGTGTTTTTGTTTGTAGCTGCGGCTGTAAGGACAGCAGGAGAGGATGATTTCAAGACTATTTCCCGACAAAAATGTTTTGTCCTTCGTGGGGTTGGCAGGGCGATGTTCTGCAATTCGGTGCGAGATTCGGCTCTGGGTGGTTCTATATACACCCCCCCTATTGCTCAGGACACCCCCCAAAAATTAAAAAAAAATTAAATACTCTCTACACCCCCCCCCCATTTGCTAAGGACACCCCTAAAAAATTAAAAATTTCTAAATTACCCCCCACCCTCCCCACCCCCTCACCTAAATTGCTCTCTACACCCCCCAAACCCCCCCCACCCCGCTCTTCCCCTCCAAAACACCTCGCCAACGCCCAAAACCCCCCCGTTCCCCCTTCTCCCTCTCGTCGCCGGCATTCTCCCGATCTCCGACCACCTCGCCGGCTTCTCCCGGAACCACCTCGCCGGCTTCTCCCGAAATTTTTTTTTTTTCACGGTTCGTGCTCCGTTCGGCACTGGATCGCCGAACAAAAGGCTTCTGTTCGGCTGAACAGTGCCGGACAGAAGCCTTCTGTTCGGCACTGTGCAGCCGAACAGATCTGTTCGGTTGAGGGTTGCCGAACAGAAGGCTTCTGTTCGGCACTGTTCAGCCGAATAGAAGCCTTTTGTTTGGCGATCCAGTGCCGAACGGAGCACGAACCGTGAAAAAAAAAAATTCGGGAGAAGCCGGCGAGGTGGTTCCGGGAGAAGCCGGCGAGGTGGTCGGAGATCGGGAGAATGCTGGCGACGAGAGGGAGAAGGGGGAACGGGGGAGGAGGGGTTTAAGGGGGGTTTGAGGGGTGTTTTTTTTTTTCTTTTCAAAACGAAACGGAGGAGGAGGAAGGGGGGGTGTATGAGAAAATTTCAAGGGCAATATGGTAATTACACTAAAGGTTAGTTTGGGTATTTTCTTTTTGGTTTTTGGGGGGTGTATATAGAACTACCCTTCGGCTCTCCATTTGTTTTGGCTTTATTAAAAGAAATATACCGGAGTATAATTGTTCCGAAGATTTAACAAAATTCTTTCCTCGCCTACCAAATAGGAATTAACTTTCGGCGACCCTTCATAAATTTGGCACATCTAGTTCGAGGCAAGATTTCAACAACGGCAATGTCCCTAACAGCATTACTAGATTAAGCCACAGTATGAAATGTTATGTCCTGAGTTGTCTTAGAAATTTTTCTATAAGAAAAAAACTAAATAATGGTAATTGCTCCCGTTGCGCAAGGATCATTACAATTGTTATAATGCTTGTTAAATACAAGTTATGTCATGTGTCATGTAAAAAGGGGCCTGCAGCTATAATACCATCCAGCTTTTATACATGACATCTACGACAGTTGTTATTCTAAATCGAAGTCCTAATATGGTTGTATTTACATAGAAGTTATCTCCAGAGTCATGGAGAAAACTATATCCAAGGCTTTTTTCCCCCTTCTGAGAACAAGGGGCAACGCCATCAAGGAACTACAGAGTCAGGTTCTTCATTGGTTTAATGATCCAGCAGTTAATGATCGGTGCAGGTGATCTGCGCTCACAAGCCCCAAAGATCTATGAACAACGTTTAGCCATGCAAAATTACATGACCATTTTTGTTTCAGGGAAAAATTACCTGACCTCATTGCAGTGGTGGCCAACTATTCTAAGCCATACCTTGGTTGTATCACAGACTGCACCCTTCATGTCGCCATCTCTGTAGTGGCGTTGGAAAGCTTTTTGGAATCACTTCACATGAAAGCCAAGCCAAGCAGATCACCCAGACCCAGGAGTCATTTGCTAGACCAGCTGGACTGATAGAGCCAAATACTTACTAAAAACTGGATTTGTCTGGTCCTTGCCATCCAATATCCAAAGTAATTCCGCAATGTAACAAGGCTACGAAGGGGAAAGTGGACGCATCCGCTTGGCATATGGAGGAATTGGAGTCCCGGCCCAACGACCTGTATCTCCAGTTTCTCCTCCCTGGCGGGACCAGGTAGAATGACTTATGCATGGGTCTTGAGGATGGTCTCCTGGGGTGGAGATGGAACGAAGCATGAGGTGACGCAGACGTGACTTTAAGCGCATGGAGGACCTTGAATGAATCGCCTAGTAAACTTCTCTTTTATTTATGTATAAATCTTGGTGGTTTTCTGGTTTGATAATCTACAGCATGGCCGATGCCAAGCTCGTTGCTTCCAATGCATTTTGTTGGTAATATGCATTTATACCAATACTTTGACCATTTATTAATGCAGTGGGGATGCTATTGTGAGGATTCAACTATGAAATCTTTTTCATCATGCGCTGAAAATAGGAGCGCAAGAAACCGGAGTCTCTGGTTTTTTTTTTGTCCGATGAAACAGAGGCCAAGGAGACTTGCCTCCTAACCCACCAACTTTATTAACAGAGAATAAGTGAACAACAGAAGCAGTAGTAAGAAAGAATGGACAGAGACCAAAAACCAAGATCAAAGTTTGCAATGAGCTACGATGAAACGAGACAGTATGAAACAGTGGTCAGCCAGCAGCCTCAGCAGCGAGAAGAATCGTAAGGGCAGACCTGGTCGAAACAGAGAGAGTAGCCTGACATAATGCCATGAAAGACAGGTCTGAAATCATGACCGATCAGGCCAGAAGCGAAACCTCCGAGATCTCAGCACGGTGAATTGAGAAGAAGCAACATGTGAGATGGCTCATTGTAATCTGCAGATGGAGAGAAGCGAGCGCCATCGCTACAATGATGACAGTTCACCCAGAAGAGATTTCCCCCAGACCTTACCAAAGCCTGGTAACTCATTTTGAACCACAGAGGATCAGCCAGCCATTTAGAAGAAGCATGAATTTGCAGGAAATGACAGCAGGAGAGGAGCATCTATTGAGAAAAATGAGTGTGCATTCCTTTCCTGCCAGCAGCTCCAAAAGGGCAGCGATGAGATAGATGGTTGCTGTCTTTGAGGAAATAAGATATGGATCCAATCATTGCTGAGGTTGCATACATCACCTTCAGGAGGGGGCATTGCAAGAGAAGAATAGAAGAGATGGTTAATCGATTCCATAGGATCTCCACAAAGAGGGCAACCACCAAATATTTTCTAGTTTTTTTCTACAAATTGTTCCTTGCTTAAATCCTGTTGAGAAGACAGTGGCAAAGACAACATCTGACTTTTGAAGGGGCCTTGATTTTCCAAAGAGTTTGAGCCATTTTCCATTGAATGCCCCTAGAATTAATGATACGGTAGAGGGAAGCAGAGGAAAAATCACCAGTCGGATTAAGCTGCCAAATGATGCTGTCATAGTTGGAAGAAAGCTGGATATTAGCCAAGATGGCATGCAATTGAATGAATTCTTCGCGTGCCACTAGGGAAGTATAGAGCCACATCTGAGATTCCATATCCGGCACCTGACATTAAAATTTTTATCAGCAATACCAGATTTAAGATGGCGAGCCCAATAAAGGCCGGGGAATAATTGGTCTGGAAACGAGCTGGGACAGGCCAGGCCACTCCCCTACATCTAGTATGATCTCTTCTGTGACAAATTTTTCCGCCTGGTGTGATCAAACTTAATGCTTTCATCAGGGTGTTGAAAATCTGAGAGAGAAAAAAATATATATATCCTTCATTGATGGATGAAGTGATCAGGCGGATACCTTGAGCATCATCAAGTGTAAAATATGGCAGTTTGCCAACTTCTCCATGCGGAATGTGTGCATAGGGTTCATGTTCGTGTGTAGAACGGAACAGAGGATGCATTTACCTAAATATCTTACCTTGTTTGATTAAGCTAATCAGCCAAAGTAATCACATGCTATCAATCATCTATTGCACCACCCGTGTTTGTTATACTATGATAATTTGGCTAATAACATCACATTGTTCTTCCAAAAGGCTGACTTGTCGCATAAAGTTCTTCGGCCAAGCTAACCTGACATGATAACATCCAATGTGTTGCTAAAACGAAATCTTATTTGAGTTGCACTAAGTTGGCAGTGGTTAACGGTTAGACCTTCGTACCAGGCTTAAACTTGCTTTCGGATTACTTACCCCATATCCTAAGTAACTTGGACCAATCAGTTCCATGGCAAATCAGTCAAGCCACTGGCTTATTGAATAAAAAATAAATGGGTAGAAAGGATAGGATTCTTATGTTTTAGGTGAGGATGTAGTTCATGAACATCAGGAGGCGAATAATGCAGCGGACTGGATGATCCTTATCTAGAAGAACACTTCTATTACCTCTCTCTGCTCAGTTTAGAGATATTTTATTTTCTGAAGCCTCTGATTGTATTCACACTAGATTGATTTGATACAACTGCTCAAAAAAAAAAAAAAAACATACACACACAAAAAGAAGAGGCCCTTGTTCTACCATGGCCGCTGGACTCTAGGATATCCAACCAAATGGCCAAAACTAATTTGGTTTGTCCGGGCCTCTCTTCATGTACACATATGCAATAAATTCAGACTCCTCAGGCCCGCCCATTAGTCCTGTAATATCTGGCTATTACAGGTTCTTTCTGAAATTTGATACTCTTCCCCCTGCCGTCGATTGGAGTCCGCCTTGTTACTTCGAGGCCAATCATATTTTTAAGCTTCTGCCACCTCCTCCTAAGTTGTATCCTCTCGAGTTTTCATATCACATCCCGCTGTAATTCTTTGTGAATCTCTTTCTTCTTCTCTGCTATGTAATCTTCTCTCTGAATCAATAAATTCGGGTTTAGGTGGTCTATGGCCTCCTCTTTCATGAAAACAAAAAAAAAAACAACTAATTGCAATCATAAAGCTAGGCTTTTTTTCTTTTTGATATTCGGTGGAGAAAAGGAACCAATGATAGATTCTGCTTATGAATCACTGGTCGAGAAATAGAAATGGCTAAAGCAAGAATCTCCAGATGGGCACAGCTTAGAGCACAAACTCTGACCAAAGCCTCTTTCCTGCATTAGACCCCCATTAGCAACAATCTGATGGCTCACCAGACACTACTCTTCTGCTGGCGGTTGGTCTCATTTCCTGTCTAAAATTCAGATATGTGACTGCCTTTTTCTCGATTCTGGTTAGCAGAGGGTGCCATTACAGGAAAACCAAGCTATCCCGGTGCTTTTTGCGACCTTTAGCGACGCTTATAAGCGTCGGCTAAAGTCCCACCGACGCATCGCGAAGCGTCTGCAAAGTGTCGGCGATACCGGAGCTGCAAAACATTTTGCCGACGCACGAAGAAAGCGTCGGCAAAAACTCTGATTTGCTGACGCTTATAAAGCGTTGGCGATAATCTGACGGACAAATTCCTCATGGCTTTTACCGACACTTTAAAGCGTCGATAATTGCCGACGCTTTGAAGCGTCGGGAGATCCCACATTTGCCGATGCTAATGTAACCGTTTGAAGAGTCGGCATAAGCATGTCGGGGCTGTGCCATGACGTCTTTTATCGACGCTCAAAAGTGTTGGAAATTATCTTTTTTTTAAAAAAATAAAAGTACCAATTCATATTATAAAACACCCATTATAAAACATATATTATAACAATATGAACCTGTATTACATTGATACATTGACACAAACCCTCAGATCATTCGAAATATGAATACTGTCATATCTGATTAAAAATTTGCTTAATAAGTTTAGAATTACAATGTACTCTGAAAAATAAGAAACATATACATATCAAACTCATAAAAAATAGTCTAGAAGGCATCAGGGACAGGATTCAGCTCCATCATCATCATCACTACGAGCGTTTGAAGTATCAGGGATCTAAAAAAAAAAAAAGAGAAACCTTAAAAATTAGGAATAATGTGATACATTAACTTATATATCATAATTGATAATATGTAAAGTATTCAAATATATATAGTTATTTACCTGAGAAGGAAGAAATCGTTGTAACATGGATGAAATATTTGCAAGCTGAGACTGCAAATTTGCTAAGTTCTGCTTTGGCTCTTCAATAGTTGCTTGAAGATGATGAACTTCTATAGTGTTACTACATTCTCTGGCATTTTTTGTATACATACCCACTGAAGACAACTGAGTGGGGATAACTCCAATGCCGTAACCCCTCACTCGACCATAAAATCTGAATGAGAACATTTTATGGACTAATGATTGCTATGTAGGTCACACCATGCCTTTCATTTTATCTCACTTTAAAGTTAAAACATAGATGGATGTGCTGATGCTCGATCAAGGGTAACATATAAAAATTATTAAAAAAAATCTATATCAATATCTTTATTTATCTCCCCCATCCCATTCATTCACACCACTTTAGCATCTACCAATGCAATTAATTATACGGAGTGCAGCAAAAACCATATGTTATGAGAAACGCAACGGATTAATGATGGTCCAGAGTTGACCTTAGAAACAACAAATAGGAAATATATGAATGACATGAATATATTTAAACAGGTATATTCTTGAAAAATTTTATTCAGAAGGAATGGTTGGAGTATTATATATGTTAGACACTAATCTTCATGTTAACAGAGAGTATGAGGATCATGCAATTAATACTAAAATAAGAAAGAACATTTCGAAGGACTCGGAAAATGTGGATAAACTATGAGCTCAAACTCCATGCCACTCTAGGAAACCGGTCATGGAGGAGGAGGAGGCTTACTACAGACGACGGCGAGTTTGACGGTGGCGGAGAAGCTAGGGCTCGGGATGGAGGTGAGATGTCGGCGCGCAGCTAGGGCATCGACCGAGAGAGGATGAGGAGAGGAGGTCGGGCGAGCATTAAAAACAAGAAGAAAACAAAGAGGAGGAGGAGGAGGAGGAAGAGAAGGAGAAGGAGGAGGCTTACCTCAGACAATGGCGAGGTCGACGGTGGCGGAGAACCGAAATCTTCGATTGACGATCGGGGCTAGAGATGGAGGTGAGATCAGTTTGATGTCGGCGCACAGCTAGGGCATCGACCGAGAGAGTATGAGGAGAGGAGGCCAAGCGAGCGTTAAAAACAAGAACAAAACAAAGAGGAGGAGGAGGAGGAGGAGGAGGAGAAGGAGGAGGCTTACCTTAGACGAGGGTGAGGTCGGCGGCGGCGGAGAAGCTAGGGCTCGAAATGGAGGTGAGATGTCGGCGTGCAACTAGGGCATCGACCGAGAGAGGATGAGGAGAGGGGGTCGGACGAGCGGTTGGGGGGGGTTTATGTTTTCTAATGACGCTGTTAAGCATCGTCGTTTCTAAATGTTTTAACGACGCTTTAGAGCATCGTCGTTTCTGGAGATTTACTGACGCTAGGAGAAAGTATCGGTAAAGGTTAGTGCTGAGCCAAACTTTTCCAACACTTTTTCCTAGCGTCGGAAAAATACAGTCGGCAAAACTCTCATTTGTTGTAGTGTGCAGTAACTAAATTGTTCCAATATTTTACTGATCATAATTGTTACAAAAAGAAAACACACAGTAGTAATACTTGGCTAGTGAAACACATTACTTCTTGTTAGAAAAAAGAAAAGGAAGGAAAAGAAAAGACATAAAATAATAAGAAAATAAATAAATAAATAAAAATGGAAAATGATGAGCAAGTGGGAAGAAACTTGGCTTTAAGATAACTACAAATTTTTTTGAATGGAACCCAAACCATAAAACTAAATTCTTTGGCAATTGGGCCGAGTCATGGCAGTCTTAATAGAATAATACGAACATGTTGGATGTTGTAACAATTTAACTATAATTCAATTTGTTCAAACTTGACGTCATAAAGAATATTGTTGATAGAACGAGAATATGGTTTGATTTTCTTGTAATAAGGGTTACTAAAAGTAGAATATGTGACAAAATTATGAAGCTATTATAGAAATTAGTATATTGACTTATATTTTTAATTCATGAGAATTAAAAACACATAAAATATACATCTAAGATATATCAGGAGTATTTATGGTATTATGTGGTCGGTGATCTTGGATCCTCATACCATACCAAATAAGTTACTCATGAATATCAGGGGCGGCCCAATGTATTTAGAGGCCTAAGGCGAACTCACTAAAAGAGGCCTTTTTTTAAAATAATAAAAAAAATTTAATAAGTGCAAAATACTTTAAAAATTTATTTAAAAATAATTCATTTAGCTTTTTGAGATGCGAATTTACTAATCAAACTTTTTGAGTGCTTAAGTGAATATGAATGTATGCATGCACATGTTATGTAAGCATATAAATGAAACTACATATATTGTATAAAATCTTACGAAGAAAATTTCTAAATTCTTTGGGTAGCTAATACACTAAACTCCACCGTTGTCAAGCAATCCAAATGAGAACTTTGAAGCGATGCATCCACAATAAAGGCGCCGCAAATAGCGCATTGAATAAGATACACCATTAAAAAAAGTTCATAGCAAGAACATATGGAAATTAAAATTATCAAATGTCTTAAAAAATAAATTAACTGCTCATATGCCACACTAGAGCCAAGGACAGACATGACAACAACATAAGAATGTAACATGTCATAAAGTAAATTTGATAAAGCCCATAGCAAGAACAGAATGCTCGGCTCAAAAAGTATCCAAACATGAAGCACATATGGAAAGAGAACCTTGCATAATATGTGGTGATAATTTCAGAAAACGCTTGTGCATTTCAAAATTTTGAAGAGGTAAAAATTAATCATATAAGCCTACATAACAGCCCTAAACATATTGAAAAAAGAGTATCTAGAGTAAAACAGATTAGAAATTCATAATACAACAAAGCATGCGCAGCTACAAAAATCATAAATTCAGACAACTAGTATACCAAGAAACCAATAACATTATCAGTATCTCCACATAATCTTCCGCCCAACAAACACTACAAGAGAAAAAACACAAGCCATAAGATCTTGTACCTCAGAAGTCAGAACAACAAAACCTGAAACCCAAATCCCCACCCCCCCAAATCCAAACTTTCCATCAAATCCAACAAAGAAACAAAAGCCACCTCTAAATACCACTTAAAGGAAAAGCTAGACACTTCAAGATTCTCAGGACTAAAAAAGATCAAACAAAACAATAGATCACAGATTAAAATTCAAAAAAGAGAGAAGAGAAAAAGAAAAAAATTTATACCCATATTTGTTGCAGAGATTTGTGAATCCACCCGATTTCAGCCAGCTTGAGCCCGAGGGCGGTACCGCTGTGGCCCGGGCTGCAGACGTCGACGAGCCAGAGCCGGAAACCTTGACAGAGAGCAACCCAACAGTCATATTCGGCATGCAGCGATCATTCACCGAGGAGTCCTTCGAGAAGGATGACAAGGAGGAGAACTGGGAAGCGGGGTCTTGGACCAATCGGAAGTCCTAGATCGATTGAGACCGGCAACCGAGGGGGGGGGGATAATCATTGTCGGAGCGGCGGTGGCAGGCGAAGAGGCCGAGGGGGCTGCGATCGACCATCGACGACGTCACAGAATAGGACGCACTAGCCGCAGCGGAGGGCAGCGAAGGCGGCGAGGGACTGGGCCAGGCAGTTGGAGTAGGAGATGGTGATGTGAATTGCCATGGCTCCGATCTTGGAGAAAAGGAGCAAGATCGGATGCACGGGGTCCAGAAGAGAGCGCGAAGGGATCGAGGGGAGGCTCGAGATCACAGAGAAGAAGCCCTTTCTACAGAAGAGATCACCGGATTGAGATCGGAAAAGGGGAATCGAAGGGGTTACGAGGAGACTAGGATTTGATGGACGGGATTAAAGTTAGGATTTCATTGATTTTCCAAGCTCTCTTCTTCCTTTTACCAAAAAAAAGCTCTTTTCTTCCCTCGAAGGGAAGAGAGAGAGAGAGAGGGGCTCAGGAGAGGCCAAGAGACCTCTACTTTTCAGACTGTTTCCCACGTCTTTTCAGCCTCTGGTGCCCTGGTGCCGCGGTGCGATGGGAAGTAGGCAAGTAGCCCATGGTGTAATGGAAGTAGCCTCTTGCAGTGCGGAAAGTAGCCGTAGCACTGTAGCAAGAAATTTTAAAATTTTACTGTAGCTCGTATTTCTCTGCGGTGGGCCTTGCTTCAGCCCGAGGCCTTAGGCGGCCGCCTATCTCGCCTAAGGGTCGGGCCGGCCCTGATGAATATCCGGAGATTTTTAGTCACTGGACCATAGCCTACCAAATACATCGATCTTAGATCACTGGAGATCAAATCATCCTAGCATTCGGATCACCGAGGATCTTAAATCACCGTGATGATCTTGTTGGGGTTACCAAACGCCCCCTTAGGGCGAAGGTAGGCACGAGGCGGCCATACCATCACTTATGGACCCCACCAAGTTATCCACCCATGAGCTAGCGGTCGCAGGCCTCCTCCACTTTCCTGAAGAATCTTGGAAAAAACGAAGACTAAGTGATTTTCCCTAAGCCAAAAGGAATCCACAAGGGGTAAATGATGAAAGAAGGGTCGATGGCGGAACGTGGAAGTCAGTCAATGATAGATGGCAGGACATAGAAGTCAGTCAACACTAGATGGCAGTCAGAAAATTCTAGGAATAATGGACAAAATTGTGAGTGGACAGGATAAGAAAGAAACCATGGGCATTGGAGAATGTGAGGTTCCAGTTCTGCCCAACTCTCGTTGGTTATAAAAGCCAGAGCTTAGTAGAAGGGTCTATCATATTTCAGGAGAACGAAGTGCAGCGGATAAAAGGAAAATGCTTCCAAAGACATTCCTCCTACTCTCTCTGCTTCTCCTTTCCACTTCATTCATTCCAAACGTGACAACTGCTAGGGAGCTTGTTAAGCCAAGTGAGCCTGATTTATATTTCCTCCCAAGAAGTAAATTTAATCTATCATGTTCTTTCCTACTCTTTTATGCTTGACCTCCCTACTGCACCAAGACATGGGCCATATGTATAAAAAATAAGCATTTAGCTAGGGTAAGTTGAATGTTTTTTTTTTTTTTTTTCTTCTAAAAGACCGCTAAAATATCATTTATATTTGCTTTATATGCCATGCTATCGAATCTAACTCATGATCAGAATCCATCTCATTTCTTAGCTCAACTGGTTGGCATCCATCTCGATCTCGAAGAGATCCAAGGCTCAAACCTCGGCGGTGGTGCTGCCATCATATTTTTCTTAAAAAAAACAAAAGAAAAGGAAAACAGTGGGCTTAAGTATATTCTGTGTCAGCTACATATATATCCTACCCCTAGATGTTCTCACCCTTGCCAGAATCAGCTAAGCTTAGGTTTTAGTGTGTTCCCCCTCGTAAGAAATCATAAAAATCTTTTCCGCTGCAAGAAAACATTCCAAACATAATTATATCTTGCTTGTTGGTTAAATCTGAATACGGATATAACTTGCTATTGGTGCATGGGTGCAGCAACTGGTGGCCAGACGCCTGTGGATGCCACGCGCGCCGTCCCATATCGTGCGGTCCGGCCACCAAGGTTACCCTTGGTGCCTCCTTCTCCCCTTCACAATGTTCACCCCATGCCATATCGTCGTAGGTGCGAGAAGAACTATTACCATTGTCGACCCCCGGTCCCATAGCTGCAGAGTAAAATCGTAGGTGTACCACCAGTAATGGCTGCAGCGGGTGCTACATCCTCGCATATATTTAGCGGCCGCATCATGATGTCATCTTCGGTTTGTTGTACGTGTACTGCGTACCTAATGGTAATTGGGAATTTTAAAGATGCTGCGTCGTTCTGTTGCTGTTGCATGGAGTTACGGGCTCTCTCTTATCCACTTCTTTTTCACTATTTTTTGCAATCCTCGTTGCTCAGATGGGAATTTTGACATCCTCTACTCCTTGCATTAATTATTAAATGGCTGCTTGTCCGAGTTGTTTCCAACACCGGATCCCCTTTAAAAATTAAAGCCTTCGTGTGTCGCTGAGCTGGTGGACTCGTCAATCTACGGACCAACACATACAAAGGTGCATGCATCCCGTTCTTTTTCTTCTTTTGGTCCGAATTGTTGCATGTTGGTTCATAGTTGGGCTGATCCACTGCAACCCATAATCACTTCTGGCAGAGAACGCTGCGTGGGAACTTTGGTAGCTGCGTTTTCTACGATGATGCACCCTGAAATAGTTGACCACGTTCTCCTATCTTGTTCTTCTCCCCTCCAGTTCCTCCTGATAACTTGCTGCATCTCGTGCACCGACAATTTTCCTCCATTCTTGCAATCAGCTATATGTATACATACATATACGTTTACATCAGGGCCGGCCCGAGCCCTAGGCGACTGAGGCGGTCGCCTAAGGCCCCGGGCCAATGGAAGGCCTCCGGGAGCAGAAGCTAGCTACGAGTCTTCCCCCTTGATGGAAGGGAGGTGGAGGGTTTCCTGGCCTGCAGAGGGCAATCGGGGAAGTTGGGGACAGTAGTTTTGTTTTGGGTGGAGAGAGAGAGAGAGAGAGAGAGAGAGAGAGAGGAGGGATTTGGTTGGCTTCATACACACCTGAAGCCACTCTTATCTTTCATCCCTTCTCTTTTTTGGTTTTGGTCTTGGTTTTCCTTCCCTCACATTACTCCTGATCCAGTTGGGCCATCAGGAAGAAAGATAGGGGGATTGGAGATGGACTTCTTGGAGGGTGGAGATTCTTTTAATTTTCTCCTCTCGGTTTCTTCTCCCCTCTTGGGTGGTAGAGAGAGAAAAGGAGGGAGGGGGTTGAATGGCTGCTGTGCCGTGATGTTGCAGTTGCAGCTTCGGTGCTCACTTGAAGGGGGAGATGGTCTTTAGCAAAAGAAAAGGAGGGTAGAGAAAGAGGAGGGAGGGGGGGTTGAATGGCTGCTGTTCCGTGATGTTGCAGGGGCTGCTTGGGTACTCACTTGAAGGGAAGATGGTGGGATGGGACTTTTATTAATTAGATGGAGTGAATTTCCCATAATGACCCTACTTTTATTCTGCTCTTGCTTCACATGGTAAACAGTATTGCCAAGAACAGTTCCATGGCCCTTTTTTTTTTAAGTATTTTTTTTTAATATTTTCATTCAAGAATTATATTAAACTGAAGAGGCTTTTTGTCGACTTTTATTAGATTCATGCATCTTTGTAGAAATAGTGTACTTGACAGCAATCTATTTCCATAACATTTTTTTAAGTATTTTATATTTATTAAAAAAATTATTATTTAAAAAAAAGAGGCCCCATTTACTGAATTCGCCTTGGGCCCCCAGATGTATTGGGCCGCCCCTGGTTTACATATGCATATCAATTTAACCTGACGGAAGTAGAGGAAAAATCACCGGTCGGATTAAGCTGCCAAATGATGCCGTCACAATTGGAATTTGGAAGAAAGCTGAAAAGATGGCATGCAACTGAACGGATTCTTTGCATGCTACTGGAGGAAGTATAAAACCACATTTGAGATTCTATATCTGGCACCTGAGATTAAAAAATTTATCAGCAATGCCAGATTTAAGATGGCGAGCCCGATAAAGGTGGGGGGAATAATTCGTCTGGAAACGGGCCGGGATGGTCCGGGCTTTAGGCTAGGCTTGGTCCCGCAAACTTTTGAAAATTTCTGGTCTGAGCCTCGGCTTGGTCCCAACTTGAATCCGATCAGGCCCAGCTTGAAATATCTGTATGGGCTCAAAATTGAGCTGTGTTTTTTTGATAAAATAATATAGCTTCATGTTAGCAACCATTTAATGATCAGAAACATCTTCACTAAAAAATCAAATTCTAAACACGATTGAAATAACATTTCTATTTTTTAAGCTGTTCATAAATAAGTACCTAATTGAATAAACCTCAGACAGACATGACTAAACCAGTTCTTTAACGATCAACTGTGGTGTATCAATAGAGAACTCTTTTTTTCATACTTCATTTTCTAAATTATCTGATTTCTTGCTTGCTGGTGCCAAGTGACTGCCCCATTCTCTTCGTTGGATGTAAAACTTGAAGCATATGCATGAAAGGAAATTGTTGCTATAAAAGCACCTTGATCAGCTATCAAAGAGAAGTTGATGAGCCTGAAGTTGGCTCATGAAAATGCCATACACCTGAGCCAAAAAATACAAGCAAAAATCACTTGCTCAGAAGGACCAACAAAATTGGTCTTTAGACTGCAAGTTGAGTGATTCTACCATGAGGTATGGCAATGTACACAAAACATGGACCAAAAAATGGTAAACCTACAAATCAACCCCAATGGAACACATTATGAGGGATTACATTCAAAAACAAAAGAAAAGGAAAGCAAAAATTTGTAGCAATTAATTGATGGCCCAGGACTACAAAACTACACTTGAAACTTGAAACAATTCAAACTCCACCCTCAAACACTCCTTTTATTGTGCTAATTAGAGGGAAAAATGATCAGACCTATTTTGGACTGAGCAACAAAGTCAGGGCTATTTTGGAAATTATCGGGCTAGGTTTGGGTTCCATTTTGGGCCTCATCCAAGCTCAGGTCAATGATATGCTCGACCCTGGCTTGAAAAAAAAATATATGCTCTATATTTAAACCTATATCCCTGGCATTATCGAAAATACCACCCTCTGGGACTTTGCCCTCACAATCATTGAATGAAAGATTAAGATAATGTAGAGAACAAAGAGACTTGAAGAAATTTAGAATTGGCCCGGATAAGTTGTTTCGAGAAAGATCCAAGTCCACCATTTCTTTCAAGGATTCAAGTCCTTGAGGAATGCTGCCTTTAAAAAAGTTGCCATGCATGTATAGGTGTTCCAAGAGCTGGCAAGCACCTAAGGTGGAAGGGATGTCATCGGACAATCAGTTCTCGGAGACATCTAAACGATTAAGGTTAATCAAGTTGACAACTTCCATTGGCATGGTCCTGGTGAGATAATTATGCGACAGGTCCAAATATTGTGCAAAAGAGGAAATGCTGATGAGTTCTCTTGGTATGCTTCCAAGAAAAGCATTGTGGGAAAGGTTTAATACTCCCAACTTTCTGCAATTTCCGAAGCTTGCAGGGATATTACCGCTTAGTTCATTTTCTTGCATATAAAGCTCGTTCAATTGAGCGAGGTTGCCAATAGTAGAGAGGATCGGTCCTGATAATTTGTTTCCTGATAAGTACATCACATGTAAGTTCTGAAGCTTTCCTACAGTCTCTGGAATTTCTCTTGTGAAAAAGTTTTGATCTAGGAAAAGCATGGTTAGGCCGACAAGATTCCTTATCTATGCAGGAACGGGCCCGGATATTTAATTTTTTTCCAATCAATAACCATTCAAGCTGTGTGGAGAGATTGCCTATCGAACTAGGCAGTCGGCCTCAAATTTGTTCTGGTGCAGGTTTAATCTCTCCAAAAAGCTACAATTAGTTAGAGAAGAAAAGACGCTCCATTCATGGGCTTGGAGCTGATTCCAGCCAATGTATAAATAGCACAAGTTCTGTAGGGATCCTAGATTAAGGCACCAATCCACTGAATGAATTATTGGAAAGATCAAGCATCTGAAGCTCGGAAGCATTGCATAATGAAACTGGGATCGGTCCATGGAATTGGTTCCCTTGCATGACCAAGTTTTGGAGGATCGGAAGAGTAAGTCCCATATTCGATGGAAGTGTCCCGGAGAACCAATTGCTTGCGACACCAAAATAAGCGAGCGAAGAGTGGTTGTACAGAGAAGTTGGGATTTGGCCAGACAAGTTGTTGATGGTCAAATCCGGCTCTTGTAGGTCGGGGATGTTGCATAGGCTTTCTGGAATGCTTCCCACCAAGTTATTGCTGGCAAGATAAATATACTGGAGAGAGGAGAGGTTCCCCAATGAAGACGGGATGCCTCCTGAAAGTTGGTTCGTAGACAGCCCAAGGAAAGAAAGGCTTGAGGGGATGGCCAAGAAAGGTGGCAAACCTCCTCTCAGATTGTTCATTGCTAGATCAATATAGGCGAGGGATGAGCTGTTACCTAATGATCGGGGGATCTCTCCCGTGAGACTGTTGGAGAGAAGCAAAAGCCATCACTACAAGGATGATATATAGTTCACCCAGAAGAGATCTTATATAAGAATCCTTTTTCAATTTCCCTTAGACCTTACCAAAGCCTGGTAACTCTTTCGAACCACAGAGGATCAGCCAGCCATTTAGAAGATGCATGAATTTGCAGGCAGTGACAGCAGGAGAGGAGCATCTATTGAGAAAAATGAGTGTGCATTCCTTTCTTGCCAGCAGCTCCAAAAGGGCAGCGATGATCATAGAGATAGATGGTTGCTGTCCTTTAGGAAATAAGATATGGATCCAATCATTGCTGAGGTTGCATACATCACCTTCAGGAGGGGGCATTACAAGAGAAGAATAGAATACATACCATAGATTAGCTGAAAAGGGGCGGGAGATGAAGAGATGGTTAATCGATTCCATAGGGTCCACACAAAGAGGGCAACCACCAAATATTTTCTAGTTTTTTTCTATAAATTGTTCCTTGCTTTAATCCTGTTGGGAAGACAGTAGCAAAGGCAAAAACTTTTGAAGGGGCCTCGATTTTCCAAAGACTCTGAGCCATTTTCCATTGAATGCCTCTAGAATTAATGAAACGGTAGAGGGGAGCAGAGAAAAAATCAGCAGTCGGATTAAGCTGCCAAATGATGCTGTCACGGTTGGAAGAAAGCTGGAAAGATGGCATGCAACTGAATGGATTCTTCGCGTGTTACCGGAGGAAGCAGGACCGGCCCAATGTATTTGGGAGCCTAAGGTTGTTTTGTCTTTGAGGTCTTTTCTACAGTGGGCCGGCCTAAGGCGATCTCATAGGGAAGCCTTTTTTTCTTTCCATTTGGTCCTTGAGGCCTTTCCTACGGTGGGCCTTTTTTGGACCGGAGCCTAAGGCGACCGCCTCAGTCGTCTAAAGATTGGGCCGGCCCTGGGAGGAAGTATAGAGCCACATATGAGATTCCATATATATCTGGCACATGAGATTAAAAAATTTATTAGCAAGACTAGATTTAAGATGGCAAGCCCGATAAAGGTGGGGGATAATTGGTCTCGAAACATGCCGGAAAAACTTTTGAAAAGTCCTGATCCGAATTTAAGATTCCATATATATCTTGCCTAGGCATGAGCCCACCTTGAACCCAATAGGGCCAGCCTGAAATATCTGTATGGGCTAAAAATTGGGCTAGCCTGAATTTGATTGAAGCTTAATCATTCAATATCTCGTATTGTAGCTCAATATTTTTTTGATGAAATGATGTAGCTCCATGTTAGCAACCATCTAATAATTAGAAACATGTTTATTAAAAAATCAAATTCATAACACAATTGGAAATGACATTTCTATTTTTTGAGCTGTTTATAACTAAGTACCTAATTGGATAAACCTCAGACAGGCAAGACTAAACCAGTTCTTTAACAATCAACTGTGGTTTATTAGTAGAGTCTTTTTTTCATACTTCATTTTCAAAATTATCTGATTTTTACTTGCTGGTGCCAAGTAGCTACTCATTTCCTTCGTCAGATGTAAAATTAGAAGCATATGCATGGAAAGGAAATTCTTGCTGCAAAAGCACCTTGATCAGCTATCAAAGAGAAGTTGATGAGCCAGAAGTGGCCAAGAAATACAAGCATAAATCACTTGCTCAGAAGGACCAACAAAATTGGTCTTTTACCTGCAAGTTGAGTGACTCTACCATGAGGTATGACAATGTACACAAAACATGGACCAAAAAATGGTAGACTTACAAATCAAACACCATGGAGCACAATATGAGGGATTACATTAAAAAACTAAAGAAAAGAAAGGCAACAAGTTGTAACAATTAATTGACAGCCTGGGAGCTACAAAACTGCAACTGAAACTTGAAACAATGCAAACTCCACCCACAAACACTCCTTTTATTGTGCTTAGCTAGAGGGAATAATGATCAGACCTGCTTTGAACTAAGCAACAATGTCAGGGCTATTTTGGAAATTATCGGGCTAGATTTGGGCTCCATGCTTGGGCCAATGATATGCTCGAGCCTGGCATGAAAAAATATATGAGCTATATATTTAAGCTTGAATTAAGTCCAAAATTTTTTTGATCTAGCTCGTAGCCCGATCTGAGAGTCCGGCCCGATGGGCCTCAAGCTGGCTCAGTCTAGTTCCAATTCTATGGAATAAGGATTAGAGCGGAGCACTTAAGCAAAGGAACTGAAGTCGAGACTTACATGAGGATCAGATCTGACCAAGCTATGTAAGTTCCATCAACAGAGCGTGTTATGGCGTGTTTTGCTTGTGGAGATAAATCTCACCAATTCATGCGTGGCCACATTCTAACATCATTTTTTTTTATCATATACAGCATAGCATATGAGATTTATTTACAAGGGTATAGAAATTTTTTATATACCTAAAAGGATATCGATGATAGTCCCATTCGACGATGAATATAAGATATTTAACAATTTTAAAAATAAAATATAATTTTTAGAAAATATTGAAGATTTATATGGTAAATTTCTGTGAACTATGCGATGACATCAAGCAAATCACGTGCGAAGGGAGTAATTGCCTGTGGATCCCACCGAGCAATCAGACTAGTGCAGCATCGCATCAGAATGCAACATCTCAGTATTCTTTTATTAGAATCTTGGAAAAATGAGTGCGGATCCAAAGAAACCAAAGAATTAAAGAGAAGATGAAAAGGAAGAGGTCATGGGCAGAACATGGAGGCTCCCGCGACTCTATACCGAGGTAGGAAAGATATCGCTTATGGTATGGAGACCGGCATAGAAATAATTAAGGCTTTTATCTCTTTGGTGCTAAAAGTAATCATGATCGATCACGGTCAGTACTTTAAAAAAACTTAGCTTTTTTAACGATTGATCCTCCTCATGCAATCAGAAGCAGCTGTCTGGCTTTAGAAAAATCTGCATAAAGATAAAGAATATATCACCACTGTTGAAGGATAACTTAGAGTCAGAATGTTGAAGAATAAAGAATATATCACCATAGTGATTTTTCATCGCTGTTGAAAAATCAATTGTTATTTTATTTGGTAGGATTCAGGCTTTTTTTTTTTTTGAGAAGATATTGGTACTTTACTTTAATATTCGCTAATCCTTTCTTTCTTTCTTTCTTTCAGTAATTATGTAAATATTATTTTTATTTAATAAAAAATCTGGATGGGTTTTTTTGTCTTACCTTATCAATAAAAAAAATATAATCACGACCGATGGTGATCCGTTACTGATACAGTGCGAAGATAAAAAGCTTTCTTCCAATACCGTGCTAAATATTTCCAATTATCTATGATCTGACTAGCTCAATTCAACGTCACATGAGACATGATTATTCGGTAAAGCGGGACGGAGGTAACTTTCCGAAGGTAGGCACGAGGCGGCCATACCATCACTTATGGACCCCACCAAGTCATCCGCCCATGAGCTAGCGGTTGCAAGCCTCCTCCGATTTTCTGAAGAAAAACTAAGCCAAAAGGATCCGCAAGAGGTAAATGATGCAAGTAGGGTCGATGGCGGAAGCATAGAAGTCAGTCAACACCAGACAGCAGTCAGAAAATTCTAGGAATAATGGACAAAATTGTGAGTGGACAGGATAAGAAAGAAACCATGGGCATTGGAGAATGTGAGGTTCCAGTTCTGCCCCAACTCTTGTTCGTTATAAAAGCCAGAGCTTGGTAGAAGGATCGTCATATTTCAGGAGAACGAGGTGGAGCGGATAAAAGGAAAATGCTTCCAAAGACATTCCTCCTACTCTTTCTGCTTCTCCTTTTCACTTCATTCATTCCAAACGGGACAACTGCTTGGGAGCTTGTTAAACCAAGTGAGCCTGATTTATATTTCATCCCAAGAAGTAAATTTAATCTATCATGTTCTTTTTTGCTCTTTTATGCCTGACCTCCCTACTCTACCAAGACATGGGCCATATGTATAAAAAATAAGCATTTAGCTAGGGTAAGTTGAATGCTTTTTTTTTTTCCTTTTCTTTTCTTGAAGATCGCTATAACATCATTTATATTTGCTTTATATTCCATGCTATCGAATCTATCTCATTATTAGAATCCATCACAATTCTTAGCTCAACTGGTTGGCATCCATCTCGATCTCGAAGAGATCCAAGGCTCGAACCTAGGCAGTGGTGCTGCCATGATATTTTTCTTGAAAAAAGAAAAGAAAACAAAAACAAAATCAGCTAAGCTTAGGTTTTAGTGTGCATCCCCCGTAAGAAACCATAAAAATCTTTTCCGCTGAAAGAAAACATTCCAAACATAATTATATCTTGCTTGTTGGTTAAATCTAAATACGGATATAACTTGCTGTTGGCGCATGGATGCAGCAACTGGTGGCCAGACGCCTGTGGATGCCACGGACCGCATCGGATATCGACCCCCGGTCCCATAGCTGCAGAGTAAAATCGTAGGTGTGCTACTATACTAATGGCTGCAGCGACTGCTACATCCTCGCATAAATTGCCCTGAAATGGGCATATGAACTAAATAAGCGGCCGTATCAAGATGTCATGTTCGCTTTGTTGTACGCGTACTGTGTACCTAATGGTAATTGGGAATTTTAAAGCTGCCGCGTTGTTCTGTTGTTGCTGTTGTATTGAGTTACGGGCTCTCTCTTATCTCCTTCCTTTTCACTATTTTTTGCAATCCTCGTTGCTCTGATGGGAATTTTGACATCCTCCACTCCTTGCATTAGTTATTAATTAAATGGCCGCTTGCCCGAGTTGTTTCCAACACCGCAACCAATAACCACTTCGCTGCGTAGGCACTTTCGTAGCTGTGCCTCCGATAAAAAAAATATAAAATAAATTTATCTTATTTTATCGGGTTAAGTTTTTGAGATAAATGGTGATTTCAACGTGAAATAGATTCTTCAGATCCTCCTCATAACTTGCTGCATCTCACGCACCGAGAATTTTCCTCCACTCTTGCAATCAGCTATTCTTGGATTGAGATGAACTCCCGCATCTTCCTGCACCAGAGCTTTCCCCTTTGGGTCCTGATAAATAACTCTACGGCTTCTCTAGGCTGGCTGCAAAGCTGCAGGAGAATCGCTCACAGATTGGTCATGTGATACGGCCACACATTTTCTAGAGAATATGCTAGGCTTGAAATTTTATCACATCCTCAAAAATTCATAAACAAAAATCATCTCATTTTATAATAAGAATAAACCTGTATAGGATGCATGGCCCAGGCGCTAATACAAAGCTTGGTGTGGTGGATTATAGGATGCATGCCCAGGCTCTGACGCTGGCGGTGCTCTCGGGTGCAACGCTGCTACACTATTACGACGCCAAGCATGCAATTGAGGACGACGAAAAAGTTCAAGGGGCTTATAATATGTCCGTTACTTTGTTAGCAATGGCCATAAAAGTGAGAAGCAATGATGTTGTTGAGGGGGTAAGACTACTACTCTCGGCATCTTGCCCATTTGTACTTGGTATATATGGACTACGTTATATGATTTTGAGCATATATATGAACGATTTCAATCTAGTATGATCTCTTCTGTGACAAATTTCTCCGCCTGGTGTGATCAAACTTAATGCTTTCATCAGGGTGTTGAAAATTTGAGAGAGAAAAAAAATATATATATCCTATATTGATGGATGAAGTGATCAAGGCGGATACCTTGAGCATCATCAAGTGTACAATATGGCAGTTTGCCAACTTCTCCATGCGGACTGTGTGCATAGGGTTCGTGTTCGTGTGTAGAATGCAACGGAGGATGCATTTACCTAAATATCTTACCCTGTTTGATTAAGCTAATCAGCCAAAGTAATCACATGCTATCAATCATCTATTGGACCACCCATGTTTGTTATACTATGATAATTTGGCTAATAACATCACATTGTTCTTCCAAAAGACTGACTTGTCGTGTAAAGTTCTTCGGCCAAGCTAATCTGATATGATAACATCCAATGTGTTGCTAAACCGAAATCTTATTTGAGTTGCACTAAGTTGGCAGAGGTTAGCGTTTAGACCTTTGTACCGAGCTTAAAAGTCTACCTCTTGCTTTTGGATTGCTTACCCCATATCCTAAGTAACTTGGACCAATCAATTGCAAATCGGTCAAGCCACTGGCTTACTGAATAAAAAACAAATGGGTAGAAAGGATAGGATTCTTATGTTTTAGGTGAGGATGTAGTCCATGAACATCAGGAGGCGAATAATGCAGCGGACTGGATGACCCTTGATCTAGGAGAACACTTTGACTACCTCTCTCTCTGCTCAGTTTAGAGATATTTTATTTTCTGAAGCCTCTGATTGTATTCACATTAGATTGATTTGATGTAACTGCTCCAAAAAAAAAAAAATTAAACACACACACACACACACACACAAAGAAGAGGCCCTTGTTCTACCATGGTCGCTGGACTCTAGGTTATCCAATTACCAAATGGCCAAACCTAATTTGATATGTCCGGGCCTCTCTTCATGTACACAAATGCAATAAATCCAGACTCTTCAGGCGGGCCCATTAGCCCTGTAATATCTGGCTATTACAGGTTCTTTCTGAAATTTGATACTCTTCCCCCTGCCATCGACTGGAGTCCGCCTTGTTACTTTGAGGCCGATCATATTTTGAAGCTTCTGCTACCTCCTCCTAAGTTGTATCCTCTTTGTGTTTTCATATCACATCCCACTGTAATTCTTTGTGAATCTCTCTCTTCTTCTCCGCTATGTAATCTTCTATCTGAATCAATAAATTCGGGTTTAGGTGGTCTATGCCCTCCTCTTTCATGAAAACAAAAAGAAAACTAATTGCAATCATAAAACCTAGGCATTATTATTATTTTTTCCGATATTCGATGGAGAGAAGGAACCAATGATAAATTCCGTTTATGAATCACTGGTCGAGAAATAGCAATGGCTAAAGCAGGAATCTCTAGATGGGCATAGCTTAGAGCACAAACTCTAACCAAAGCCTCTTTCCTGCATTAGACCCCCATTAGCAACAATCTGATGGCTTGCCAGACACTACTCTTCTGCTAACGGTTGGTCTCATTTCCTGTCTAAAATTCAGATATGTGACTGCGTTTTCTCGGTTCCGGTTAGCAGAGGGTGCTGTAACTAAATTGTTCCAATATTTTACTGATCATAATTGTTACAAAAAGAAAATACACAGTAGTAATACTTGGCTAGTGAAACACATTACTTCTTGTTAGAAAAAAGAACTCATTATTCGAACCATGAACTCACACCTGGACAGACAGACAAGTAAACTATTCATCAGATCCTTACATTGCAAATGCATTTCTAATTGCACTCATTTTGTTGACCACAGTTTGCATATCCAGCCGCAAATTTGGTGCTTCCTGTGAACACAAGAGACCAATATCAACCATGGAGACCGAGCATTCCATCATTCTCTCCCTAACAATGCTTTCACTCAGACTGCCAGTTTCCATGCTTGAGAGCACACTAGGGTCCATTATCTCCATTACTCTCTCAGGGAACCCCATCTCAACAAAATTACGAAGCGACCAACCATCTTTAAACATATCATCAGTAGGCCTCCTTCCTGTCAGCAGCTCTAACAGCAGTATCCCGTAACTGTACACATCTCCATGCGTAGAAACCTTGGCGCCCGTGCCATACTCTGCAATTCATATTTAGATGTTCATAGTATAGTAAGTTTCCAAAGCTTCATGAAGACTTCAATCGAAAAAAATGTGATGCAAGTTCAGAATTTTTACCTGGAGCTATGTATCCTATCGATCCTTTTAATGCGATCGAGTAACTCGGGTTTTGAGTTGAGGCGGAGTTGTTTCCACGTAGAAACCTTGCTAATCCGAAGTCACCCAGGTGAGCACACATCTCGTTGTCAATCAGAACGTTGCTCGGCTTCACATCGCAATGAACAATCGGAGTCGGGCCATGGTGATGATGAAGATACTCTAGAGCAAAGGCAACATCAATGGCTATGTCCAACCTTTGAGCAAGGCTTAAATACCTTGACTCGCAACTGTCGGATACCTTGGGATGTAACCATTCTTCTAGACTCCCATTTGGCACAAACTCGAAGACTAGAGCTTTGAAATCATTTCCACTGCGATCGATGCTTGAACATGTAGTAATGATCTTGATGAGATTCCGGTGCCTTATATTTCTCAAGGCTTCACATTCAGCTAGATAACTCTTCAAAGCTCCTCTTTCATGGAGGTTGAGTACCTTCACTGCAACAACTTTGTCGTAGGCATCTAGAATTCCTTTATACACAGAACCAAAGCTCCCGACCCCAATCAGATTGACAGAAGAAAACCCATCAGTTGCTTTGTGCAGTTCGGCGTAAGAAACCAATTTATATTGATCCCCTGATGAAGACTCAGATGGGCGTCTCTTTCTTGGGTATTTCTTCCAGCAGAGAATGGCTAGCAGAACAATCAAACTAAGAGCTACCATGACAATTATGAGTATATTTTTGAGTGAAGCAAATGTTTTTCTTGCATTCGAGCACGAAGGAAGCAGCAACCTTGGATCACCCCCACAGAGCTTATCATTGCCTTGAACAAAAACTTCACTCGTATTTGTAAAGAGACCTTTAACTGGTACCGGACCCTCAAAATCATTGAAAGATAAATTGAGATATTGGAGGGTACCAATGTCACTGAAGAATTCTGGGATTCGGCCAGACAGCTTGTTGCGCGAAAGATCAAGCCGTTGGATACTTTTCAGATTGCTCAACTGCAAAGGAATGCGCCCCTCAAAGAGGTTTCCTTCCATGAAAAGGTCATTCAAGGTCACACAATCACCAAGAGCACTAGGAATTTCACCAGAGAGTTTGTTTTCAGAAATATCAAGAAGAATAAGAAGATTCAACTTGCGGACATCCGATGGTACGGACCCAGCCAGAGAATTATGGGACAGATCGAGGACCTTTGTAAGAGAAGAAATGCTGAGAACCTCACTCGGTATGGTGCCACCGAGCTGGTTTTGGGAAAGGTCCAGCACATTTAGATGCATGTAATTTATGAAGCTTTTTGGAATGTTTCCTTGCAAATTATTGCGTCCCAACTGGAGTACTTCAAGCTGAGCGAGGTTGCCAAGCGAGGCTGGTATTGGCCCTGAAAATTTGTTCCCAAACAAAGTTAATCGAACCAAGTTGTGAAGCTTCCCTATTGTACCAGGAATGTTGCCGCCGAGAAGGTTATAACTCAGATCGAGTTCCTGTAATCCCTTGAGATTCTCAATCTCTCGAGGAATCTGCCCTGATATTTGAAGCATGGGCAACAATAGCTTTTCCAGTTGCGTGGAGAGGTTTGCAATAGATCTGGGAAAATTGCCTGCAAGAGCATTGCTGGAGAGATCCAACAATTTTAGATTTGTACAGTTGGTTAGAGAAGCAAGAAAACTCCAATCACCGGCATTCCTTGCCTCGAGCCGGTTGTACCCAAGTGTTAGGCGAGATAGATTCTGAAGCTGTCCTAGATTCGAAGGCACGGGTCCACTAAATTTGTTACGAGAAAGATCAAGTAGTTGGAGGTTCGAAGCATTCGATAGCGAGGGTGGAATAGGTCCTTCCAGCTGGTTCCCCATCACGCAAAGATATTGGAGTCTAGGGAGGGTGCGGCCCATGCTGGGTGGAAGCCTTCCGATGAAATGATTTGATGCCAAACTCAAAAACTCCAAGGACGAGAGATTGTACAGAGAAGAGGGAACCATGCCTGATAATTTGTTGTATGATAAGTCAAAATATTTCAAGCTTGTGATGTAGCCAAGACTCTCCGGAATTTCCCCCTCCAATCTGTTTGTTCTTAGATAAAGAGAGATCAGTTTGGAGCAATTACCAAGCGAAGGTGGTATGGGTCCTGTGAGACTATTTTGACTAAGAAGGAGATACGTGAGGGTGGAAAGGTTCCCTAGAGAAGGTGGAATGATTCCTGTAAGACTGTTGTTTGATAGCATAACAGTAGCGAGCGAAGGGCTCCTCCCCATCCCAGGTGGAATGAGACCAGAAAATTCGTTAGTGCCAAGATTTAGCGAAGAAAGTTTTGGAAGAGAGAAGAGCTCATCAGGAATCTCTCCGATGAGGAGGTTAGCTTCGAGAGAGATGCTGCGGAGGTCCGAGCACTGGGCGAGGCTGGAGGGGAGCCACCCACTTAGCTTGTTGTTGCCCAAACTAATATTTTGGAGTTTGGAGCAATTGGACAGGGAGGCCGGGATCCCTCCTTCAAGGGCATTGTAGCTCAGGTTGAGATGCAGAAGGCGAGGCAGGCGGCCAAGCTCAGGTGGGATGGATCCATTTAGGTAATTGCCGGCAAGGTGAAGTCTCTTGAGGAAGGTAAGATTGGCTAAAGAGGGGGATATGGAACCTGTCAGGTTCAGCGAGTCCAGCTCCAAGGCCGTCACTCTTTCTGGGTGCTGGTGGCTGCCGCAAGTCACGCCATACCAATCGCAGTAATGGAGAGTCCGGTTGCTCCACGAGGACAAGGCGTCGCCAGGATCTGACAGTAGGGACTTGAAGGATTGGAGAGCAATACCCTCTCCGGTGGAGGTTGAGTAGGATCGTCGGATGCGAACAAGAGAGGATTGGTTTGTTAAGGTGGCCATGCAGGCGAGAAGGATGATTGCTTGTAAGGAAGGAACCAATCTACAAGGAAGAGAGTGTAGGAACCCCATTGCCATGAAAGCATGCATGCCTTCTGCCGTCGAATTAATCCACCCACCGCTGTTATATTGCCTGCAGGCGCAGATGCGGCATCTGTCAGCTTCTAGATTCGTGCTACAAAAATCATTAGTCCAACACAAAGCTACCTTTCGTGCATAAATTTTTGGTCAACATGACCTCCTGTTACCGTGGAGTCTTTAGAGGGATGGAAAAGTAATTTCCTGTAAATTTTTATGCCCAAAAAGTGGGTGGTTCTATATACACCCCCCCTATTGCTCAGGACACCCCCCAAAAATTAAAAAAAAATTAAATACTCTCTACACCCCCCCATTTGCTAAGGACACCCCTAAAAAATTAAAAATTCCTAAATTACCCCCCACCCTCCCCACCTCCTCACCTAAATTGCTCTCTACACCCCCCAAACCCCCCCCACCCCGCTCTTCCCCTCCAAAACACCCGCCGGCTTCTCCCTTCCGCCCAAAAAACCTCGCCTCAAGCACCTCGCCGGCGGCCAAACCCCCTCCGTCTCCCTTTGAACTGTTCCGCCCAAAGCACCTCGCCAACGCCCAAAACCCCCCCGTTCCCCCTTCTCCCTCTCGTCGCCGGCATTCTGTTCGGCTGCACAGAGCCGGACAGAACCCTTCTGTTCGGCTGCACAGTGCCGGACAGAAGCCTTCTGTTCGGCACTATGCAGCCGAACAGAAGAGTTCGGTTGAGGGTTGCCGAACAGAAGGCTTCTGTTCGGCACTGTTCAGCCGAACAGAAGCCTTTTGTTCGGCGATCCAGTGCCGAACGGAGCACGAACCGTGAAAAAAAAAATTTCGAAACAAGGTGGAACACGTACCTTTGCGGCCGATTCTTCGTCCCAAATCACTAGTTGCTTGTCCATGCTTCGAATGGGGCTTAAATCTCCTTCAAAGATCGCCTAAACGATGTAAATGGATCGAGGGGTTTAAGGGGGGTTTGAGGGGTGTTTTTTTTTTTTCTTTTCAAAACGAAATGGAGGAGGAGGAAGGGGGGGTGTACTGAGAAAATTTCAAGGGCAATATGGTAATTACACTAAAGGTTAGTTTGGGTATTTTTTTTTTTTGGTTTTTGGGGGGTGTCCTTAGCAATAGGGGGGTGTATATAGAACCACCCCCAAGAAGTCTTGTTCGGGGCTTTCACTTTTGAATTGGTCCATCTCTTCTCAGCTTGTGCTGTAGAGAGTGCCAATTTTGACTTTGGTTCTTGGGTCGGGGCTGCCGTACTGGGAAAGTCAAAAAGAAATAAAGAAAAGGGAGAATGAAAGCACCTCATCCGGTCATGAGCAGTGCTACTGATGTTAATCAGCTTGGCTTTTGGTTATGCTGAAGGATAAAAGAGTTCAAATCCTAGCTACATAAAATTTCGATGGTCAAAATTTGTGACAGATTTTTTATTTACTGTGCAGTTCGGGGTTGCATCTAATATACTGCAGTCGTAGGTTTGAATTGTAATCAACAATTTGGTTTTGACAATCGACATGTCTGCGTTGTTGGAATTTTTTACAATTTGAGTTGTACAGGATCCTTTCCGATAGAGGTCTGTCTGATGATTATATGGGAATATCTCTCTTATTTAGCGGCTATTTTTTAGCGAACAACTTAATTAATAAACGTTATCATCAATGTCCGGTCAATTCTGGACCAATACCGAGTTCATTACTTTTCGAGAACACTAGAAATGGTCAGCCACTTCGAGCGACATTGACATAGCATGTCAAAGTCAATCCTGCTAAGTAGGCTGTCTTACGCTGAAGATCTTTCTTGGCAACTTATCTCGTGCTTTTGTGATGAGAAATGGGTGTTGCTAGGTCTTTTCCTTTCTTCTACGCACCCGAATATAAGAGAAAGGAAGTCCAACCGATAGCTTTAGTAGATCTACAAGCGAAAAATATTTGTAGATGTCATTATCTATGTCGAGACAATCTTGGTCAATAAATGATTGTTTGTCTGGAAGAGTAGGAACGGCAAGCAATTTTTGACCACCGGCAAAACATGCCATGCGAAGTCAGTGCAGCTCTAATTGGACTTTGTCCTCTTATTTACTTGGTAAGAAATAAGCTACATATGATTGACTAGAAGTGCACTTGGAGGCTATAGTAGACCGGCAAGTCCTATGTGACAAGTCAGCAGTACTAAGTTAAAATTTTCTATTAGTTTTTTGTTGTTGAGAAAAGAGATGGGAATCTCCATCTAACTCTCCTTGAATGAGACAACCAGGCTGAAGTACTATAGAAAGGACCATCCAAGCTCATTTGGTATATACGAGTCCATTATAAAGAAGAATAGGCTCGGCTGGAATTTTGGCAATACGATCAGTTGTATTTGAGAGGTGGAGCTATACCTGTATATATAATGGAGTTGGTTACAACAGATTCAGAAGATTACAATTTAAAAATATAAATCCAAGAAATCAGGAGATTGTTGTGGAGATATGATTCGGTTGTTGCAGATCCTAAAGATCCGAGCTTAAATGATCTTTACAAATCTTCTTGTTATTACTCCCCTGCAAGCTGAACGGTGGTGGGGCAACTTTCAGCTTGTCCCGCAGAAACTGAAAACGTAAGGAAGGCAGAGGCTTGGTAAGCACATCAACAATTTGATCTTTGCTTGATAAGAACCGGACGTCTAGTAGCTTTTGTTGCACCTTCTCACGGACAAAATGATAATCTAATTCCACATGTTTCATCCATGCATGGAACATAGGATTAGTAGAACCATAAGTTGCACCAACGTTATCACACCACAATGTTGGAGGACATGAGAAGAAGATGCCCAATTCACGCATAAGAGACATAATCCATAAGGTTTCTGCAGCGGCATTGGTGACTACTTTATATTCAACCTCTGTTGATGAACGAGCAACCATTGGCTGCTTCTTTGATGAACTAGAGATGAGGTTGGAACCAAAATAAACACAATAAGCTCCAGGGCTCTCATCCTCTAGGGTATGTTCATCCACAATTTTCTGATCATGTCTATCACCTGCATAAGGCTCTTTACGACTTGAAGCAAGCCTCACAGGCCTGGTATGCTCAACTTCATGTTCATCTTCTTGCCTCTGGCTTTACTAACTCTAAGGCCGATACTTCTCTCTTTATTTACAATTATCGCGGTGTTTAGATTTTTGTGTTAGTCTATGTTGACGACATTATTATCACCGGCTCTCATTTGGCCTCCATTGAGGCTTTTATTCATTCATTTAATCGAGAGTTTGCACTTAAGGATTTGGGTGATCTCAACTACTTTCTGGGAGTGGAAGCCACTAGATCTCCATCGGGAATGTTTCTGTCTCAACGGAGATATATCTTCAACCTCTTACAGAGGACAAAAATGGCTGAAGCAAAGCCAGTTTCATCGCCAACCTCTTCTGAATCTATTGTAACCAACTCCATTACACATATAGGCATAGCCCCACCTCTCAAATACAACTAAGAGCATTGCCAAAATCCCAGCCGAGCCTATTCTTCTTTATAGTATCAGAGCAGAGGTCCTGAGTTCGAACTCTGTCTTCGCACTCTTTAACCCCATTATTAAAAATTTCACATGTTGGGCTCACCCATTAAAAGAAAGTCTGACCCACATATGAGGGGAAGTGTAAGAAAATATAAAATATATAAATAAATCTACCTTATCCTATTAGCTTAAGCTTTCAGGATAAGTGGTGATTTCAACACATTAAGGTAATTGCTTGCGACGGGAACTCCCTCAAGGAAAGATATAAACAGGGTTGCGAACCGGTTGGGTTCCGCGAGCCTAGATCTAATGCCAAGACTTTTTCAGAGTGCTGGATTTCATGGCAGTGGATCCAAAATGGGAGGAATGGTTTAGCAAGGAAGACTTGATGCAAATTTCCCCGGATGTTGAGAGTTTTTAACTTTTTACCGCTGTTCTTTTTTCCATTAGAAGTTTTTTTTTTTAATTATTGTGAGGGGGAAAGGGAGGCAAAAGGCCATCTATTTTTTTTTTTTTGTTAAATAGAAAAAAGTATTTACATAATTACCAAAAGGAGGGAAGGATTAGCAATTGTTACAACATAGTATCTATATCTTTCTCAAAACAAAATTTCCTTCCAGCAGGGAAAAAGACTCCAATCCTACCAAATAGAATAACATACTTGGGCCATAAATCAACGGATTTTTCAACTGTGATGAAAAATCACTATACTTACATATTTTCTATCATTCAAGAGTCTGCTTCTTAGTCATCTTTCAGTAGTGAAGTTATTGTAGTCTATTTAATTGACTATATGGTCTTGGTAAAACAGCATACTTGGCCCATAAAACGACAGATATTTCAACAGCGATGAAAAATTATTATGGTGATATATTTTTTGTCCTTCAACAGTCTGCTTCTTAGCCATGCTTCAATAATGAAATTATTGTAGTCTATTTTATTGACTACATGATATTGGTCAAATAACATACTTGGCCCATAAAATAATAGATTTTTCAATAGTGATGAAAAATCACTGCAGTGATATATTTTTTGTCCTCCAACGGCCTGCTTCTTAGTCAACCTTCAACGGTGACATTATTGCAGTCTGTTTTATTGACTATATGATATTGCTAAACATTCTTGACCACATGTTTGCTATGGAGGCTTTCTATCAAAAGTCACATTATTAGTTGGACTTTTGAAAGCACGCGCGACTACTCTTTAGTCTCTTTTTATTGTTAGGGAGAGTCAGAAAGGAGGGTGCAAGTTCCGCCGATCACGTAGAAAAACTCGGCCCCAGCCTCCACAAAAAGAATTGTATATGTCGAAGGAAAATCCGCCCCAGATTGGCCGTCTTTTTTCACGTTTATATAATACCTTTGTGACTCAAAATTATACCTGGCTGATAATTTCAATGACCATCTTATATTCAGCCCAAAGCCCGTCTACCAGATGAGCATAACTACATGCGCCGTGTTTCAAAGAAAAAAATAAACAGAAAATGATAGACTGCGCAGTCCTTATAGAAAATGCGGAGCCCGGATTCTTTTCGACCAGTTATTTAAAGAAAAGCTGGATCTCCTCAACATAAAATAGATTTCCTTTACAATATGGTTTAGAATTTTGTATTACGTACCATTCGATAGATTATGTATATATGCATGTACGTATATATGTGTGTGTGTGTGTGTGTGTGTGTGTGTGTGTGTGTGTGTGTGTGTATTATATATAGAGGTATTAGTTTCACTTAGTTGCATCTTCTCACACAAATCTTCTGGCGGCACATTAAAAAGCTTTTTCCTAAAAAATTAAAGTCATGGTTAAGGCCCGTAGCATTACAAGCATTATTCCTAATCTTCACGGGACGAAGACATTTTCAACGAAGATTGTGGCTTTTTCCACATACCCGATCGCGTACGCTAAATGAGTGCCCGCCAAACCAGGTTTTTCTTTGGACCATAAACCAGGGTAGGTGGTGTATCAATTCAAGTTTGAAGTTCCTTGAGAGTCGGAATGCTTGACATGCATTGATCTGCAGATACTTGGGTGCACCCTTTCATGTGCCGAACTTTATGCAAATAAGTTTCATATGCATCCATATTGGAACTTGTCGAAGTTGATACATGCGAATACATGCGAATCCCACCTACACCCAGATGGTTAGGTAGGGGTTAACGTAGGCTTTCCTTTTTCTCTAAAAAAAATTCTCTGTTTCATTGTAACATGCATGACTTTTTACTGTTGCGAGGGATCATCTAAATTGACGAGTTACAAATTACGAATCATGATTTTGGCAATATCAACTTAACTAAGAAGCCTAACATCTCGGTAGTAAACCATGGAAACTCCACTTCTTAGATGGGGAAACTCTACTTCTTATTTACTTGGTAAGAAATAAGCTACATATGATTGACTAATGACTAGAACTCCATACCTACGTGCACTCCCCATAGTCTACACCGTGCGGCCAACACAAGTGATTGGGGTTGGTTTTGTGGGAAAAGAGTATGTGTCATCTGTAACAATTTACAGGACACCAGGTAAAACTTAAAACTGACCATGAGGTGGGTTGTGGGATGGATGGATGCCGTGGTTCCCTCCCTCTATTTGGCTATAAATATTACGGCTACGGGAGGGGGAATCACGTCGTCTCATCTTTAGATGTGAGGGGTGTGTCAAGAGATGATGGCTCCCAAAACACGCATACTGCTCTTGCTTCTTGTGTCTAGTATAGCCATCATGCCCGTTTTGGCCTCGAGGGAACTTATTGTTCAAAACGCTCAGCAAAGTAAGTATCGTTCTCTCGCTCTCTCCCTTCCCCTTCCCCCTCCAAAAAAATCATCATACCCACTTATCATAGAACAGCTTAATTTAGCAAGAGAAATTTTATTTCATGCGGAAGGGGCATAAATGAGCGAGCATCATTGGCTCGTTGGCTTCTCTGGTATCATCATTTATTTTAGTCATGCAGCAGCTAATTATGTTGGGCAAGGATAATAACCAATTAAACTTCTGGGCCTAGGCTGCCGTGTAGATATATGGAAACCTTGCTTACTAGATTTCTTCTGCTAATTCCTCTGTTAAACTATTACGTATCTGTCAAGTTGATGAGGAGGAGAGTTTTATTTTCTTTATTTTGGAGTCATGCATCAACCAACTGGTGCTGTCCTTCACCTATCCCCATAATTTTTGTTTTTTTTTTTTTTGAGAATCCTATCCACACATAAATCAGTTATATTTTTCATGGTTGTTGCAGAGGCAAAGGTGGTGGGCAACGAGAACATCAATACAAATACAAGTGGGGCAAAGAGGATGCTCGACTCCTACAGCGACCCAGTGTATCCTGCTCCCGGTGAATATCCCCAACTACCAGGGTGCCCACCAACCTGTAACCCCTGAAAACCATAGGTACATTTAATTTTAAGCAAATGGAAATATCTTTATTTGTATCCCGAATCAGAGCAAGGTCAAGTTTTAGTGCAATATATGGAATAGATGTTTTATTCAGGACTCCAATATCCATGGATTTTGTCCCTGGCAATCCAGCAAAAAACTGTTTTGGATAAAATTTGCGTATGTAAAGAATTTTTGAAGCAATTGGAGGGCCTGCGGATTACCTCATGAGTAGATCTAAACTGTCTAAATTTGTATTTTACTTGATGTCTATTAAGTATTACATTAATGTTAAATTAACGTGGTAACATCTTGTTTTTAACTCGACATCATTCACAAAAAGAAATGAGTGCTACATCACCGCAGCTGATACCTTTTATTCTACCTGTCTCAGTTAACCATTTGGCGTATAATGTCGTCTGATTTAGCACAGAGGATCATTTCAGAATGGTATTAACCTAACTATTTGGATTTTGCTGCAGAGGAAGAGTGGGGTCGTCTGCTTGCTTAGTGCGAACATCAAATCTGCAAGGCTCGCACATAATTAATTGGTCTTCTATAAATGGATTGGCGAGGTTCTTCTTTCAAGTACCTAGGTTGATGCAAGCTTTCTACTTCGCTGGTTATCAAAATAGTAAATAAGATGCTAAAGCTAACGCATTACGTCGATGTGTTAGACATGCTAGCTACCTGTGTTGTGAGTGTGATGTATTCGCTCTATTAATGGACCAATCTTTATGTATCCTACAAGTGCTAATTTATTGGCTTTTATAGTGCTTGTACTCTTAGCTTGGTGTACTCTCTCAATCTATCATTCGTTAAGTTTGGTGGACTGGGGCTCAAATCTGTTGAGGAGTGAAAAAAATAAAAGGTTATGGGTATAACTGTGAAGGCGGTTTAAGATACTTTGCCGTCGCTTAAACTTTTTAACTCCTGCTTTTGGCTGTGGGCGAGACATCTTTGCTGCATGTCTTTGTTAATCTGGGCAACCCAAAAATCCAAAAATTGTCGCATCTACATGCATAAATGAAGTAAATAAATAATCAAACACGTACATTACTTATGTAGTACATATGGACGGGAGAATTATCCATCTAATAATATATTAGAAAATAATAAGTATACCCGTTGAAAGAGATTAAGGGATCAGGATTGTCCCACTTTTTTTATCTAATCAGAATGACAAAATCATGAGGGGAACGGAATGGGAAAAAAATACATTTCTCAAAAGGTGAGCGAGAGAAAAGAAAAAGAATCGCGGTTTGAGTCGCGCGTGCGTTCTGAATCATGCTGTGTCCGGGTCATTTCGTCGAACGAGTGTTGGTTGTGATTTATGGGCAACCAAAAGTTGAAGACGACGAAGGAGGCTCCCGACGGCGAGGATCGAGAGTGTATATGAGGAGGAGGGTCAAGAAGGTGTTGGTTTTGCGATCAGGGATGCCGACTCTACATTAATCGTAGCTGGGGAGAGTCAACTCTATGATAGTTCTATTTCAGAAGTCGAGCTTAGAGCTGCTTGGGAAGTAATCATTTATGCACAAGTTAGGTTGGGGGTTGAGCGATCCATTTAGAAGGTGATTCAGCTACTGTGATCTGGTAGATTCAGGGCTCTGTGAGAGCCGGTGGCGAGCACTATAGGACAACAGAGACTTTTTGAGGGACTATGTGGCCTTGCAGGTTTTTCATGCTTACCATGAGGCGAACAATAAAGCTGATTGAGTTGCCTCATTCGTTATGCAGCACTTTGGTGATTGGATTTGTGAGAGCTACGAGATTGTTCTACTCTTTTTTTGCTTCTTTTTTTTTCCGACTTTGTTGGATATGGTGATGCTAGAAGGTAATGTTGTACCTGATTTTAGAAAAAAATAAAAGAAGAGAGAGAGACGAATAAAAGATGATGGGGAGAGAGAGAGAGAGAGAGAGAGAGAGAGAGAGAGAGAGAGAGAGAGGAATAAAAGATGATGTTTTATCACACCGCAATAGTTAATAACTCATACTTTATCAATCATTCAGGAGTCATTTCCTCGTTCAGTTCTCAGCCTTTTAGTCATATGAGATATCCCTTCTTTGATAGGTCCTTGAAGGCACATCATCTAGCATTCAAATAAGGAAAGGCTACCGTATTTTTTGTGAACGCTTCGAAGCTGAAGATTCTCTTGTTGCACTCTCTCCGGATCATCCAAAAAGATCACAATTACGACGCAGGCCCAAGCCCTTTATTTGATGTTCTTTGGCAGATGACTTCTCAATTTTTTTTTTGTAAAAAAAGGCCACATATTGTCGACGCTGTTTTGGCGGTCAGGCCCGGCCCAAGTCTTAGGCGACGCATTCGGGGTCCCATAAGGCTCCGGCAAAAACAAAACAAACAAAAAAAAGCCCATGGCCAGCGGCCCCGTCGTCCGTACTCTTAGCTACAGTGAATCGCCCGTCGGCCATGACCATCGCAGGCTCGCAGCCAGGCTGTAAAGCTATAAACCTTCTCCTCCTCTTCTACATGTTCCTCCTCAGTCCTCATCGTCCTCCTTAGCTCCTCTAAGTCCTCTTCTGCTTCACCGACCACCGTCTTCGCCTTCGTCGTGACCAACAAGGGCCGAAGGGCGCCGACGAGCTGGCGAGGTTGTCTCCGGCCGGGGTTACAAGGAGTACCGCGACCGCGGCTACGGGCTACCGCGGCACCCCCTTCTGGCTCTTACCTCTTCTGAAGCCTTCAGAAGAGGTTCAACACTCGTTCACTCAACAACGAAAAAAACTGGGCGTCCGGTAAATCTTGGGAGTTAGGTCGTCTGGTCAACACTCATCAAAGACAACCTCCGCGCCGCCTCCCCCCCATTGGCCTCAGGCCGCCCCATGCCCCTGGAAAATCTTGGGAGTTAGGTCTTTGTTTCTGGCTAATTTGAATCTTTTTTTTGTTCTAAAGATTGCTTCTCGGGCTTTGATATCTAGTTTCTTTCTGGGTTTTGCCTTGCTTGGTGCTTTTCTCCACCGGCTTCGGAGCCGGCCGCTCACCCTCAACGCCTTTCCCTTTGTCCCCCTTATTCCTCCGGATCTCCTCCGCCATCTTCTCCTCCGTCACGGTACTCTGTCCTCTGTGTATTCGTCCCTGCGAACCCCCTGTTGTTTGCTGAAATGCCACTGAAGTCGCACAGATATTAAAGCAGTAGCCCTCTGGTCGCACTAGGCGCGCTCTCCCCGAGGATCCCGTTTGCTATTACTCTATATTTTTTGCTTCTTCTTTGTTCGTTGATTGATTTTGGTTTAGGTGTCCTTTGGTGTTTATATCTTCATGATCGTGGTCTTTTTCCCTGGGTTCTAGTGATTTAGTTTGGGTACGTGGAAGTGGGATGGGCTAATTTGGTTTGCGATCATGAGATGAGGACTGGTTTTGAGTGCATAAGGATAATGAGGTATAATCTTAGGGAGGATTTAATCCTTAGTAGCATCTCAGGTTACTTTACATCTTATTTGGGTTTTGATTGTGCTGATGATTGAGTGAATTTCTGTTCCATATACATGGTTTGAATGTTTGGTTGGGAACTAGGATACAACTGACTATGAAGAACTAAGTAATTTATTTTTAAGTTAATTTAACCAAGTATTTGATGTATCTTGAGAAGTAGTTCCATTGTCTTTTTTCTTTTGTGGGAATAAACGGAATTCTTTCAGTTGTTCATCTGAACTTTTAATCTTGATATGGAAAGTCTTGTTTTTCTGATATGTTTTCCTTCATTTATAAGATTAGCATGCTAGACCACTTTGACAGTAATTTTATTATGTTATCTGTATAATTATCATTTCAATTCCAGTTCGTACTGTGTCTTCCTTTAATATGTTGTTGTTGATTGGAGTCTGGGCTTGGTGCGGACACGAGTACTGGACTGATTATTTTGCAGGATCATGGTTGTCGCAGGAAGACGGTCCAGCCACTTTCGTTGTGGCTGGATTGATTGATGTCATTTTTATTATTTATTTTATGTGGGTAGGATTAGTTTGCATATTGTCTTTTGAGGGCCTCTTTCGAATTGTTTTCTTCATAGGGACTTATTTGTTATTTGGTGGCCCTACATATATAGGGCATGCATTTGCTTAATTTTTAATGAATGAATTCCAGAAAATTAGCCTTCTTCTTCTTCCTCCTCCTCTCCTCTTTCTTCTTCTTCCCCTCTTCTTCTCCTCTTTCACGCTGCCTTCCATCTTTTACATCTGTTCTGCGTCAGCTTTGGTATCATAGCAGGGCTGACTTTACCTCTGTTGCTGAAGTCAAGGGATCCAGTTTATGGACGGACCCCCGCCGATTCCTTTTCGGCCTTTCCCTCACCTGCATTTTGCTGGAGTAGCTGCACCGCAAACGCCGGAACGCACGGAGGATCGCTGCACGACACGTAGTTCGAAGAAGAAGGGGCGTTCTCTTTCTTCTTTGTTTTCTTCCCTCTCCCTCATTTCATCTCCCGTGAGGAAAAAAAGGGCAAAACCCTCCCGTCGGTCGCTTCCCACCCGTCGCCACTCCACCGGCCCTCTTCACCATACTCCATCGTCGCCTTCGTTCCCCATCACCACATCCTCCGTCTCCTTTCCTTTTTCCCTCCCTCTCGGTTCCTGCACAGAAGGGGAAGACCCCGTTGCCGGCTACCCCCACAGTGGACCGAGAGGCAAATAAGCCCCCCCCCCCACCCCCTCGCCGTTTTCCCTTCCGGCCGCCGCTACGCATGCGCCAACCACCGCCTTCACCTTGCAGCGCCGCCGATTCACCATTGGAAGCCACTGCGTTGCCCTGGAAGTTTCGGCCGCACCCTACAGCCACCGCCCGTGGCCGAAGCTCGGAGAAGGACGCCACCTCCTCACGAGACACCGCCCCAGCACTCTCCTCCGTCGGTGCAACGCCTCCCCGCACCCACCGCCGCAAAATCAGGCGAGATCCGGCGGAAGCGAACGGACGGTTGAAGGTTGAAGATGATCTACAGTGCGGGTAAGATCTAGACCCGTTAACCCATCACCCATTAGCCCGATTCAATTCAAAAAAAAAAATTTTCAAAATTCAAAATTTCAATATCGCGGATCGGACTATCTTAACGGGTTGGGTCTGTTAACCCGATAACCCGAGTCCATTTGGGTTATCAAAAAAAAAAAAAAAAAGCGCTGCACGTGACGCGTAAGTCACGCACGTGCCGCGGTGTTCATTTCTCCTTTCCTCTTCTTCTTTATTCTCCCGATCCTCTTCTTCGTCTCCGATCACCGCCTCCCGCCGCCCCACGCCAGCTCCCACGCCGTCCCACCACCAACATTTCCCGCGGCCTTCCACTGCTCTCTGCGCCACCGCCCTTGTCCCACCGCCGCTGCCATCTCCGCTGCTTGCACCACCGCGCCGCGCGCCGCTCACGCCTCTTCCGTACCGCCGCTTGCCGCTGCTAGTTGCTGCCGCACCGCCGCGCCGCCGGGTTGCTCTCACCGCCGCGCCGCCGCGTTGCCGTCGCCGCCGTCGACTGCTGCACCACCACTGTCAGCTCTGACAGCCATCACCGCAGACCGCTCCAACCGTCCCTGCCATCAGTTGCTCCGACCACCTCCACCGGACCCTGCAACGCCGTGACCATCTTCCCAGCATCATCTCAGCTTGAACATCTTCTGCAAGCACAGGCCTCTATCCGGTTTGGGTCAACTCTGTTTCCCCTCCCCGCAGGTTAAATTTGTTCATTTAAGTTGGCATTAATTATCAAATTTTGTGCTTGGTGATTAGTTCCACATATTCCAACACATGCAACCACATACATCCACAAGACAACCAGAAACCCTAGTAGTCACATTTCTTTAATATTAACTGTGGAGCTAGATCAAATCGAGGAGACATATGTGGCTCCGTGACACCTTGCATAGTCCGAGAACTTGGTACTACTTGTTTGCAGCTACTTGTTGGCCTGCGTCTTATATTAATTTTCAGTTTGCAATAACTATTTGCTAGGGAGTAGTTTTAGTTTATATTGAGCATCTACTTTGCAATTGTGAATTCATTTCATGCATTAGGTCTACTTAGGAACCTTTTATAGTTGGTCGGCTCATACATTTTGTCATTCATTTTATGCATCTACGTAGTGGTCGTGTCGCATCTCATCCTGAGTCCCACCTAGACATGGATTCCAAAATTGAAACCCTACTAAAAGCTATCCACGACACTAATGCCCAAGTTCAAAAAACTAATACTCAAGTCCAAAATACCAATGCCCAAGTCCAAGCAAACAATGCCCAAATTCATGACTTAACCACAATATCCACCCAGGTTAATGCCCGACTCGATTCAATTGAGGCTTCACTTCAAAGGGTTATTGAATCCCAAAGAGATAGTACTCCCCATTTACCGGGTCTTGATGAGGACGACACCTTAGAACAAATCCTAGAACAACAAGGCTCGGTTCGGCAGGACAACTTTGATAATAGGTCTGTTCCAGGTCACCATTATGCCTTCCCTCGTCTTAGAGGACCTGGTCCCATTCCTCATGTTGATAAAGGTCACCGACATACCGTAGAACCCAGAGAACCTCGTGACCCTGATGAAGATATAATGCGAGGCATTAGGATTGAAGCCCCCACTTTTGATGGTCGTCTTGATCCAAAGGTCTTCTCCGATTGGCTACACGAAATGGACCACTTCTTTGAGTGGTACAATCTGTCGGAGGGAAAAAGGGTCCGATTCGCTAGAATGAAACTCCTTGGTCGAGCTAAGTTGTTTTGGCAAGATACTGAACAACTGTTAGCCAGGAGACATCAGCCTGCTATTACAGATTGGGTAGAAATGAAAGAAAAATTGAAAGAAAAATACCTTCCACTAAGTTATCAAGCTGACCTCCTAGATCGATGGAACAATTTACGACAAGGTAGCCGCACAGCTACTGATTACATCGCCCAATTTGATGAATTTATGATGCGAAGTAATATAGCTGAAGATGAACGTATGATCTTAAGCCGGTTTCGACGAGGCCTAAATGATGAGCTTAGGAAAGAACTTGTCCTTCGTGAAGTGGCCACCTTAGACCAAGCATATACATTTGTGCAAAACTACGAACAATTCTCCAAATCTATGTTTGCTAGGCGCCCTGACACCAGGCGTGTTCCCACTAGTGCCCAACCATCTGGACCCAGACCCCCAGTCGGTTCTGTCCCACCTAAACCCTTTTCTTCTCCACCTATCCAAAATCGAGATATTAAAGGCAAAGAAATTTTAGGTGAACCTCCAAAAACAAGCTCAAGAATTCAGTGCTTTAAATGCCAAGGGTTTGGTCATGTTGCCTCCCAATGTGCAAATCAGACCCTTGTTATTGATGCACATGAACAGAAGGATGACATAGATAATTTGGAGGAACAAATTTATGAGCCTAATTTAGATGATATTCAAGATGTCGAAGATGAACCCGAGGAAGAATCACACACTTTAGGTTGTATCCGACCTACTCCCCAGATAATTGCCCACGAACCTGACCGATCCACTATGAATGTAGTAAGGTGTGCAATTACCCAGCCTAAGGAGACTGATGACTGGAGACGAACCTCAATTTTCCACACTTACATTAAGTGCGGAGAAAAAGATTGTAAAGTTATCATTGATAGTGGGAGCTGCATTAATGCAATATCTTCCAGCATTGTCGCCCGCTTGGGTCTGACTCCTATGTCCCAACCTCAACCATATAAGGTTTCCTGGATCGACACGTCGTCCATTCACATTGAGGAACGGTGTCTTGTACCTATTCAAATCCTTTCTTATACAGACACCGTCTGGTGTGACGTACTCCCAATGGACGTAGGTCATCTGATATTAGGTAGACCTTGGTTGTTCGATCACGATGTCACCATCTACGGTCGAACTAACTCTTGCTCTTTTGTATTCCAGGGTAAAAAGATTAAGCTTAATCCTTTACGGCCCAAAACGCTAGATAAGAGTACGAACAAGAGTAAATCAAAGGGGAAGGAACTGCATATCCTTAATCCCACGGAATTTGAGAGGAACGTCTTTAAGGACTCTCCGGTGTTTGCCCTGCTAGTTAAAGAACTTCAGCCACATCTTAAAAGCACATTATCGGCTGAATCCCTCGCTATCCTCGAGGAGTTCAAAGAAGTTTTTCCTGAGGATCTCCCGGATCATTTACCCCCTTTGCGTGATATTCAGCACGCCATTGATCTAGTCCCGGGAGCTACCCTTCCTAACTTGCCCCATTATCGGATGAACCCTTCTGATCATGCAGAGCTCCTAAGGCAAATTAGCGAGCTTCTACAAAAGGGATTTATTCGGGAGAGTCTAAGTCCTTGTGCCGTACCTGCCCTCCTTACTCCAAAAAAAGATGGGACTTGGAGAATGTGTGTAGACAGCCGGGCTATTAATAGAATCACGGTCAAGTACCGTTTTCCTATTCCCCGGCTCGATGATATGTTGGATATGATGGCAGGTGCCACGATTTTCTCCAAGATTGACTTAAAAAGTGGCTACCATCAAATCCGGATTCGTCCAGGAGATGAATGGAAGACAGCATTTAAGACAAAAGATGGCCTCTATGAATGGCTGGTAATGCCTTTTGGCCTCTCAAACGCTCCTAGTACATTTATGCGAGTGATGACTCAAGTACTCCGGCCTTTCATGGGCAAATTTTTAGTCGTGTACTTTGACGATATCCTTATTTATAGCCAATCTAAAGAGCAACATTTAGGTCATTTAAGGCAAGTTTGTACGACTTTACGCAACGAGAGCCTCTATGCTAACCTTAAGAAGTGTTCATTTTTCACTACTCACGTCAACTTCTTACGGTATATAGTCTCCTCTGAGGGTTTATCTGCTGACCCTGTGAAAATCACTGCAATTGTTGAATGGCCTGAACCTAAGAATATTACTGACTCCGTAGTTTTTACGGCCTTGCCACATTTTACCGTCGTTTCATAAAGGGCTTCAGTACACTTATGTCACCTATCACAGATTGCCTTAAACGAGGTGATTTTCAGTGGACACGCGCAGCTGCTAACGCATTTAGTGCCATAAAGAAAAGAATGACGGAGGCGCCAGTTATGCGGCTCCCTGATTTTAGCAAAGTTTTTGAGGTGGAATGTGATGCATCTGGCTTAGGAATAGGTGGTGTGCTTAGTCAAGAACGTCATCCTATCGCCTATTTTAGTGAAAAGCTGAACGAGGCTAGACAAAGATATTCCACATATGACAAGGAATTTTATGCCATAGTCCAGGCCCTACGGTATTGGCGACATTATCTCCTTCCTAATGAATTTGTTCTCTATTCTGACCATGAAGCACTTCGTTTTCTTAATTCCCAGAAAAAACTTAATCATCGACATGCCAAGTGGGTTCAATTCCTCCAGGATTACACTTTTGTCCTTAAGCATATGTCAGGTGCCGCGAACAAAGCTGCTGATGCGTTAAGTCGTCGAGTAACTCTGTTGTCCGCCATGTCTGTTTCCATCACCGGTTTTGACAGACTTAAGCTCGATTACTTGTCTTGCCCAGATTTTGGCCAACTCTATAATGCCCTCGCTGATGGACAAGGACCTTTGATTGATGGTGTTTATCTTCAAGACGGGTACTTATTCAAAGCTTCCAAGCTCTGCATTCCGCAAACTTCCGTGCGCGATTTCTTGATATGGGAAGTACATGCCGGCGGTCTCGCTGGACATTTTGGCCGTGATAAGACCATAGAAGAAGTTGAACGTCAGTTTTTTTGGCCAAGTTTGAAACGGGATGTTGCTAAAATTGTGGGACAGTGTCGCACGTGTCAACTAGCTAAGCACAAAAAACAAAATACTGGCCTCTACACTCCATTACCTGTCCCAGATCGCCCTTGGCTTGACCTTAGTATCGACTTCGTGCTCGGCCTTCCTCGCACGTTTCGAAAACATGATTCCATTTTTGTGGTTGTGGATCGTTTTTCTAAAATGGCCCACTTCCTCCCTTGTTCCAAGACTTCTGATGCCTCTCGAGTAGCCAAGATATTTTTTGATGAGATTGTTAAGTTATATGGTCTACCGAAAACTATTGTATCCGATAGGGATGTCCGCTTCATGAGCTATTTTTGGAAAACCTTGTGGCATCTGGTTGGCACCAAACTTAGATTTTCTACTGCTTATCATCCTCAAACCGATGGTCAAACCGAAGTCGTCAACCGAAGTCTAGGTAACCTTCTGCGAAGTCTAGTAGGGGATCACAATCGTAACTGGGATTCTATTCTGCCTGTCGCCTAATTTGCATATAATTCGTCGGTCAATAGGTCTATCGGGATGAGTCCATTTGAAGTGGTCCATGGTTATAAAGCTCGCAAACCTGTAGATCTCCTACCTATGTCCCCCCATATTCGCATTTCTGAGTCTGCACATGCATTTGCACAACACATTCATAATCTGCATCAGGAAATTAGCAAGCGCATTCATATGAGTAATGCTCAATATAAGCTACAGGCTGATTCTCATAAGCGAGATAAACAATTTCAAACTGGGGATTATGTTATGATACGTATTCGGCCTGAGCGGTTTCCATCTGGAACCGTCAAGAAACTGCAGGCTCGTAGTGCTGGGCCCTTTCGGGTATTGCAACGAGTGGGTACTAATGCTTACGTTCTTGATCTTCCCTCTGATTTTGGTATTAGCTCCACTTTTAATATTGAGGATTTGGTTGCTTACAAGGGCCCCCTTTCTATTCCTACTGATCCTTTCGCTCAGCCTTCACTTGAGCTTGATGATACTCCTATTCTTGATTCCATACCATCTCCGTCCACTCTAGCTTTACCACCAGCACAAAAAGAACATATTGATGCCATTTTAGATGAGCAGACTGTTTCTACCAGAGATGGGGGTGTTCAGCGTTTCCTGGTTCGTTGGCGAGGACGCCCGGAGTCTGATACTACATGGATTACTCGTGCGGAGTTACAGCGCGTTGACCCAGATCTTTTGGAGTACTACCAGAGTCATTCGTCGGGGTCGACTTCTTCTTACCCGGGGGGAGTTGGTGCGGACACGAGTACTGGACTGATTATTTTGCAGGATCATGGTTGTCGCAGGAAGACGGTCCAGCCACTTTCGTTGTGGCTGGATTGATTGATGTCATTTTTATTATTTATTTTATGTGGGTAGGATTAGTTTGCATATTGTCTTTTGAGGGCCTCTTTCGAATTGTTTTCTTCATAGGGACTTATTTGTTATTTGGTGGCCCTACATATATAGGGCATGCATTTGCTTAATTTTTAATGAATGAATTCCAGAAAATTAGCCTTCTTCTTCTTCCTCCTCCTCTCCTCTTTCTTCTTCTTCCCCTCTTCTTCTCCTCTTTCACGCTGCCTTCCATCTTTTACATCCGTTCTGCGTCAGGGCTTTGCTTCAGAATTTATTTAGTTCTGTATACCTGGGGATGCAAATGATATATAATAGGCTGTTAACCTGATTCATTGGTCATTTAATGAGGGGAATCTGGATTTGAGAAAGTAGTCTAAGTAGATCTAAATCTGCAAAATGCCATGCAATTATGGTCAGATTTGGTTTTAGTCGGAATATTTCAAGAAACTGAAAACCAATCACACGTACCCACTTCATTGTCTGAGAGTTTTCAAGGAACCCTGTATCACCTACTCCGCATTTCACGATCTCATCTTCATCTTCATCTCCATCTCCATCAAGAACATTTTTTGGACTCAAAACTAACAAGAAGAGCCCTTAAGGGGCGAGCAGGACGCTCGGAGTCTCGCTCCTACCCGGCGGGCTCTGGTACGCGTTCTGCCGTTCCATAATTGCCCCTGCCGGTTCCCCAAATCCAGTGCCGGTACGCTTCACTGGTTCCTCTATTTTTGAATTACTTCGCCCGACCCCAATTAATTAACTTTCTGCCTGCAAGCTATTTGTTTCCTGGGCTCTGAAGACCTGGTATGTTGGAGTCTCGTGTTTGATGTATTTGCTGATATACCTCATCTCTACCACTCAGCGGTACTTTCATTTTACCGTGCATCTAATCTTTTTTATATCTATCTCTATACCTCATAACTTGTATCCTGCTCGCTAACATGCTCGTCGGGAAAAAAAATCCCTCCTTGAAAATGTTTGAATTAATCTCTGCTGTCTAAGATTCTCCTGTGGAAGCAAAATTTGTTCAATAATTTACAACTGATTATCTTTATATAGATCAGCTATGGAAGTAATTCTGCTTTCTTAGTATTACTTATTATAATTTTGATTTCTATATGCACAATGCATGCTTCCAAATATGCACACATTTATTTTATTTAAAAATATAGATCCATTCCATTTATATGTACAACAATGTTATATTATTTGCTTTGCATATTAATTTTACAGAGATGTTTTGTATTATAATTTTATGTAAGTTTTAATGGGTTAGTGCCAGCTTAAAGTAACTTAACACAGTCATCCTTGTGTAGCACAATTATCCTTGTGTTCTTAAAGCTTAAATAGGATTAAAAACTGGTGGTGGGATTTGAGCCATGATCTCTTGGTATGCCTTTCTCACCGAGGGGAGCAATATTCCTTTCATTGTTTCTAATCTCTCACTCCTGATGGTGGAACACAAAAGCGTTTAATCAGGCTTCATTTTGATTCAATATTACCCATAATAGGTGTTGTGGTTGAAATTTGGCCTGAGGGTGACCACGCAGGAGGTGGTCGAGAAGACGCCGGCTGGGTGGAACACAAAAGCATTGAATCAGCTTTCATTTTGATTCAATATTACCCAGAATAGGATATAGGTTCAGCACACAATCGTGAGTCTCTGACATGGAAATGATGATGTGTAGAGTTGGATTTCATTACGCTCTTGAAATTGAATATAGAAGTTGATTCTTTGAGTAAGTCCTTTTAAGATTACCAAAACAAAATGCACAATGTAGAAAAGCAGAAATCCTTTTTGATATCAACTTTAAATTATTCCCAATCTATGCTTGCTCGCTTAAGTACATAATCTATTGATAGGCCACCCTTATTAAGAAAAAAGAGAAAGAAAAAGCATAAGATTACATCAAGCTCCCTTCTTACATAAACAAACTAGAAAAGTAGAAATACATATATAACTGAACTTTCTACTCGTTATGAGGTAGATTTGCCCCCTCTTCAAAGATTTCGACCACCGATAACCTGTCTTTAACTGCCTTGAGTTTATTGGCAACATCTCGCATGTCCATTCGTTCTTTAGGCGATTCTTTCGAGCACGAAAGCCCAATTCCAATTAATGAAGTAATGCATCTCCTCATTCTCATCCTGGCAGCATTTTCATTTCTACCGTTGTTATTAGCTTCTTCGCATTCTTCTTGCAGGATCTGGAGATCCAAAATCTCCATGATTCCTTCTGGAAAAGCTGTGTCGACAAATTTATGAAGATTTAGACCATCCTTGAACATGTCGTCTGTAGGTTTCTTTCCCGTAAGCGTCTCTAGCAAGAGTATTCCATAGCTATATACGTCTCCCTGCGTAGAGATTTTGCTGCCCATCGCATATTCTGCATTTCATTGGTACATCGGTTGCAGAGTAATTGATATATAGTTTAGAAATGAAGATAATTTTTCAATCAAACAAAACATAGACTTATGTCATGAAGTAATCCATATAGTTATCTGCAATTTCATTCAAGTATGCATATGAAAGAGAGATGAGAGAATATTTTTGAGCTCTTACCCGGTGCGACATATCCGATGGATCCTTTTATCCCCATCCAACTTGTTGAATTCTCAGATGTTGCAGAGCTGGAAGTAGGGAGAAACTTTGCTAAGCCAAAATCACCCACATGGGCAGTCATATCATTGTCAAGAAGAATGTTGCTTGGCTTGAGATCACAATGAACAACGGGCACTGCATTGCCGTGATGTAAATAGTTCAAACCAGAGGCCACATCGATGACTATGTTTAACCTTTGAGTAAGGTTCAGCTTCTTTGCCTGGTCATGTTCGGGAGCTTTTGGATGCAACCACTCTTCTAGGCTCCCATTAGGCATGTATTCAAAGACTAGAGCTTTAAAGTCATTACCTCTTGAATCAACAGTCGAGCATGAAGTAATGATCTTAACAAGATTCCTGTGGCGCATGTTTCTTAAGGCTTCACATTCGGCACTGAAACTCTTTAGCGCTCCAATTTGATGAAGGTTGAATACCTTCACGATGATGGTATTCTCTTCAAGATCTATTTTCCCTTTATACACCGAACCAAAACTTCCGATGCCGACCAAGTTGTCTGAAGAGAAGCCATTAGTTGCTCTGTGGATGTCCGCATAAGATAATTTCTTGTACTTGCCCTCCATATTGGAGACAGAGTGAGATTTTTCCCCCGTCTTCCTTTGTCGACAAAGAATGGCCAGCAAACACAGCATAAGGACTATGGCGGCACCTGCAACTGGTATTGTAACCTTGAGGAACATCCTCTTTGAAGCTTTGATAGAGCAAGGCGGCAGCTGCCAATTGGGATCACCTCCACAGAGCCTCCTATTCCCAAGGATAGAAATTTCGGTGGCATTATCGAAAATACCACCCTCTGGGACTTCGCCCTCAAGATCATTGAATGAAAGATTAAGATAATGAAGAGAACGAAGAGACTTGAAGAAATCTGGAATTGGCCCGGATAAGTTGTTTCGAGAAAGATCCAAGTCCACCATGCCTTTCAAGGATCCAAGTCCTTGAGGAATGCCGCCTTCAAAAAAGTTGCCTTGCATGTATAGGTGTTCCAAGAGCTGGCAAGCACCTAAGGTGGAAGGGATGTCACCGGACAATCGGTTCTCGGAGACATCTAAACGATCAAGGTTAATCAAGTTGTCTACTTCCATTGGCATAGGCCCGGTGAGATAATTATGCGACAGGTCCAAATATTGTGCAAGATTAGAAATGCTGACGAGTTCCCTTGGTATGCTTCCAAGGAAAGCATTGTGGGAAAGGTTTAATACTCCCAACTTTCTGCAATTTCCCAAGATTGCAGGGATATTGCCGCTCAGTTCATTTTCTTGCATATAAAGCTCGTTCAATTGAGCAAGGTTGCCAATAGTAGAGGGGATCGGTCCCGATAATTTGTTTCCTGATAAGTACATCACATGTAAGTTCTGAAGCTTTCCTATGGTCTCTGGAATTTCTCCCATGAAAAGGTTTTGATCTAGGTAAAGCACAGTTAGGCTAACAAGATTCCCTATCTCTGCAGGAATGGGCCCAGATATTTGATTTTTCCCAATCAATAGCCACTCAAGCTGTGTGGAGAGATTGCCTACCAAACTAGGCAGTCGGCCCTCAAATTGGTTTTGGTACAAGCTTAATCTCTCCAATAAGCTACAATTAGTCAGAGAAGAGAAGAAGCTCCAGTCATGGGCTTCGAGCTGATTCCAGCCAATGTACAAATAGCGCAGGTTTTGTAGGGATCCTAGATTGGAAGGCACCAATCCACTGAATGAATTATTGGAAAGATCAAGCATCTGAAGCCCGGAAGCATTGCATAATGAAACTGGAATTGGTCCATGGAATTGGTTCCCTTGCATGACCAAGTTTTGGAGGTTAGGAAGAGTGAGGCCCATATTCGGTGGAAGTGTCCCGGAGAGCCTATTGCTCGCCACACCAAAATAGGTGAGCGACGAGCGGTTGTAAAGAGAAGGTGGGATTTGGCCAGACAAGTTGTTGATGGTCAAATCCAGCTCTTGTAGGTCGGGGATGTTGCCTAGGCTTTCTGGAATGCTTCCCACCAAGTTATTGCTAGCAAGATAAAGATACTGGAGAGAGGAGAAGTTCCCCAATGAAGACGGGATGCCTCCTGAAAGTTGGTTCAGAGACAGCCCGAGGAAAAAAAGGCTCGAGGGGGTGGCTAAGAAAGGTGGCAAACCTCCTATCAGATGGTTCTTTGCTAGATCAATATAGAAGAGGGATGAGCTGCTACCTAATGATCGGGGGATCTCTCCCGTGAGACTGTTGAATGATAGGTCAAGATATTGAAGGGATAAGCTGGTTCCTAGCAAAGAAGGGATGCCTCCCGTCAGACTATTGTAGGATAAGTTGAGATATGCAATTGGGCTGCTACCTAGCATGGGTGGAATTTCGCCAGTGAGGTTATTGTTTGATAGATCAAGAGCATGCAAAGAAGAGCTATTTCCTAGCAATTGTGGGATTACTCCAGCAAGGTTGTTATCTGATAGGAGAAGAACACTAAGGAATGAGTTGTTGGCCAGGAATGGTGGAATGCTTCCTGTGAGACGATTGCCTGAAAGATCAACCTGGGTGGGCGATGGGCTACGTCCCAACAAAGGAGGAATGCAGCCTGTGAGATTGTTATTGCTTAGAAAGAGGTTGTCAAGATTTTGAAGGGAGCTGAAGTCGGTGGGAATTTCTCCACTGAGTTTGTTGTAATCTAAACTAAGGGTTTGGAGGTTCAAACACTGACCAAGATTGGACGGGATTTCCCCTTCAAGAGAGTTCATACTTAGGTTAAGGTACTGAAGTCGAGAGAGACGACCTAGCTCTTGTGGGATGTGTCCGTTGAGTAGGTTATTCGGTAGATAGATTCTTCTAAGAAAGGTGAGGTTGGATACGTCGGGTGATATGACGCCTGTGAGGTTGAGGGAATCAAGGACCAAAGCCGTGACCCTTTGTGGGTGTCGCCGGCCACAAGTGACGCCCAACCACCTACAGCAATTGTGGGATTCGTTTCTCCAGGAGGTCAAGGCTCCAAGAGGGTCGGATAGCAATGACTTGAAGGCAAGGAGAGCTAGCTTGTCGGTGGCAATGTTTGGGAGGATGGGATCAGGAGCAGCAGCAGCTAGTGCGGAGTAGGAGTGCAAGGAGCATAAGCTGAAGAGAAGGATGAGAGCTATTGGCTGGAGTACTCTAATATTGTTTACTTGTGGAAGATCCATTTGATAAGAGTGGGTAGAGAGGTATGGTTGGTTGAACTAAGGCAGCGTGGATTAACTCTATGGAGGAGATGCCTTTTTATAAGAATGGATCTGCAGACGCGATAATGAATATGGTAGAGGCTGCTCTTTTGGAAAAGGGAGTTCTCCCGTCCAAACTAGAAGATTCTGAGAGTAGCGTTGATTGGAAGAGGAGGGCGTCGACGGAATGGGGGAGTTAGAGTAGGAGAAGAGACCTCGAATTTGTGTGAACACAAAAGTTTGGTTTCCAAGCAGAAGACTTGGCTGGGTCGACCTACTTGTGGAGGATCCTTTTGATAAGAGTAGTGGAGCTGCTTTTTCTTGAAAAGGAAGTTAATGCATCGATCGTGTCATCCATTCTTTCCAAAAGAAAAGGATGGCGAGAAGAATGGAGTCATGGAAGTGAGGATGAAAATGGCAAAAACGTTTCCTGTGGAGCTAAGAATATTATAGTCCAAACTAGAAGAAGAGACCTGCAATTTGTGTGGATATAAAAGTTTTGTTTTAGAGTAGAAGATTTGGTTGAGTAGACCTACTTGTGGAAGATCCATTTGATAAGAGTGGGGAGTTACTTTTGGTTAAACTAACGTAGCATGGATCAACTTTATGGCGGAGCTACTTTTTTTTTTAAGTAAGGAACTTATTGCATCGATCATGTCACGCATTCTTTCCAAACTACAAGACTTGGGAATTATGTTGACTCGGTAGGAGAATAGACCTCTAATTTGTGTGAACACAAGTTTTGTTTCCAAGCAGAAGACTTGGCTAAGTAGACCTACTTTTGGAAGATCCTTTTGATAAGAGCAGCGAAGCTGCCTTTTCTTAAAAAGAAACTTAATGCATCGATCATGTCATGCATTCTTTCCAAAAGAAAAAGAAAAATGTCGGTCATGTCGTGCAAAAGATGGTGAGAAGAATGGAGTCATGGGAGTGAGGATGAAAATGGAAAAGAGTATTATAGTCCAAACTAGAAGACTTGGGAATTGTGTTTACTAGAATAGGACAGCATCGAAGCAATGGGAGACCTAGTAGAAAAAGAGACCTTTAATTTGTGTGAACATAAAAATTTTCCTTCCAAGCAGAAGACTTGGTTAAGTAGACCTACTTGCGGAAGATCCATTTGATAAGAGTAGGGAGATATTGCTGGTTAATATATTCATCTTTCTTAAACATATTTTCAAGTTTCTATTGCAAATAAATTTGTAGGGCCATCTTCATAATCGATAAGATATCATAGTTCATATTTGTTACGAACTTTAACCCGTTGGCAGAGGATCGTTTTCATTGGATGTTAGTTTCAAGGTGTCGATTGGCCCCCATTTCTAGAGGCAGTCATAGCAATCTGAGAACCTTTAAAAATTTATATCTTTTTTCTTAAAATATACATATAAATAGTTAAAATACTAAATATCACGCCCCGAACCCACCACCCGGGTCCGGTACGCGACCGGCCGCATGAGCCCTAGAGCAATGCCCTAAAGATCATGTAAGGCCTAAGATAAACAAAAAATCCAATAAATCCATAACTAATTAATTGATTCAAATTGACAAATCCAACATGTTCAGATAATCAAATTGGTTCAATTACAAAAGCTTTCAATGTTCATTGATATCAAGATAAACTAACTAACTAATGACTCTCATACTCGCACTCTGCGCTCATCCCATCCATGTCTTTGCATCCTGCAACTCTGAAAAAAAAATAAGAAGGGAGGTGAGCTTTACAGTCCAGTAAGAATTTCTACACATCCATACCAACACAATAATAATATGAATTTGAAAAACCACGACAAATCGATGCACATTTCATGAAATCATAAACAGTTTCCAAAAGGCTCAAATAATCAATATAAGTATGTACGTCAAATATCAATGAAGGTCCAGCCACATAGGAATGATATAGCATATGATAGCTCATAAATCTTCATTACTATTTACAATGCTTTTTCTTTCCATTCTCTATTAACTTGATCCGAATCAATTATCTTTCTGACTTTGGGCTACATCCCGGTCACGTTTCCGGCCTGTGATGGGGCAATCGATAGTATCACATTTCCGACCTGTGATGGGGCAATCGATAGTATCACATTTCCAGCCTATGACGGGGCAATCGATAGAATCACATTTTCAGCCTGTGACGGGGCAATCGATAGTATCACATTTCCAGCCTGTGACAGGGCAATCAATAATATCACATTTCCAGCCTATGATGGGGCAATCAATAATAACGAGATAAGCCCAAAGTTCCTGTTCATTTAATCAATTCGCAAACACACATCAATCCCTTTTTCCACTTTATTTTCAACCTAGACTAACCATGGTCACGTTTCCGGCCCGTGACAGGGCAATCAATATAATATGGTTAGTCCATACCACCACATTCATAAATCCGATTATGCAGGTATAGGTTATACACATACATGTATCCATTATAATACCAATCACAAGCCAACACGATCAAAATATAATTTAATATAAAACTATTTTTGCTTTATCTCGATCATAGCATATTAGCATATATGGTGCAAAAATATTTATATCATGCAGAATTGGCGTACAAGGATTCTTACTCTTTGTTGAAAACTCAGACAAACTAATCACCGCCCTCATAGCGATCTATGAACCGGAATGCGCATGACTCCACCCAACATCCTTTCGTCCAATAGATTGTTCCCCTACAGAATCAAGACAATATTAAAAGTTACCCAAGATATCTGACAACCCAAAGCTCTCTATGGATCCTCTCAAGGGTCTACAAGTATCTAGTACCCCAAGACTAACCAACAATTCATGATCTCCCTGAATTAAATTAGAGAGAAAACAGACTAATAAGAGACAGCAACTAGAGGGAGAAGATAAAATAACAAAGAAGAGAGAGAGTTGGCTCTCTCTCTCTCCCTCTCTTCCTTCTTCTTCCCGTCAATAAAACAACAAAGAAGAGAGAGAGTTGGCTCTCTCTCTCTCTCCCTCTTCCTTCCTCCTTCCCGACGGAAAGGAGGAGAGTGCTTGGTAGCCGGCGGCCCATGGCCGGCGACACCCCATGGTGGTGCCACGCCCGGCGACGGCCGGCCGGAACAGAAGGGGAGAAGGCCGAACAGAGGCTCGGCTTTCCCCATCAGCCCAGCGGCTTTCCGTCCACATTCCTAAGAAAATAATAGCCAAAGACGAAGGAGAAGAAGGAGAGGGTGCTCACCTTACCTCCGGCGAGTTCCTCCGGCAAGATCGGCGGTGAACAACCCAAGTTTCTCACGGATCCCTTTTTTTTTCCTTTTTCTTTTGAACGGCACTCGGTTGATGCCCTAGGATGAGGAGAAAGGGATCTTTGTATAGATGGAGATTGGTTCCATTTAGGTAAGATTTAATCCCCCTTTTTCCTCTTTTTTTTTTTCCTCTTGCGTCGGATTCGGGGAGGGGTTGAAACAGGGGAGGGAGAAGACCCTGTTCGGGAGTCTCCCTCCCCTTCACATGAGTCGGGCCGGTGCTGTGGTTAACGGGCCGGGCTGGCTCAAAAATGTGGCTCTTACACTAAATGATATGATTGGATTCATATTTTATAATAAAGCTATATTCATCAAAATATTTTTATATTAAAGCATAATTTTTATAACACATATGCTGATTCATAAATTTAAGAAAAGTATAATATTTCCACAAGCAAATTTTATGTATGAAAAATATGATCATTTGAAAAATAATGAGTGAAACATTTACTTACCTATTTCATCTTAGACTATCAAACTTTACTAGACAATTTAGTTAACCCTATTAAAAACATTAAAAGTGAAATTAATGTCTGTTTGATGTTTTTAATCGAATAATAAGAAATATGGATGGTTAGTCGGATGATAGCATTTGATGATTCTGAGTAGGTCAGGTCTGAGCGATTCGATCAATAAATCATAGGGCATGGAGTCAATTAGAGCCAAAGTCGTTTAACATAACTCATCATTAGTGGGTTCTATAGACACTTGACAAGGCTGGGTGATCGATCCAGTAGGCGACTTGTGCACAGGTCAGTTTAGGGCCTCTTTTCGGAGATCAACTCAAGTTTGTAGATCAGATCGACAGAACCTGACATCGGGTTCCTTTGATCTTCTAGAGAGAGAAAGTAGAGAGAGGAGAGAGGAGAAAGGAAGAAGAGAGAGTCTTTCATCTCTCCTCTTTTCTTCTTGGATTAAGGGGGTGGAGGCCACCAAGCGGCCGACTCCTGTGACGGCGGCCCAAGGCGATATCTTTGCCAAGGCATCGCCGGCGACAATGGTCGGCTGGCGCAAGAAAGAAAAAAGGAAGAGGATCATCAGCGAATCGATCAACTCAGCCTGATCATGGCTATTTTTCTAACCCACAACCATATGATCTCAGGGGTCCCCATGGGCGGCAAGGCTCGGCCTCTTTTCGGTGGCCAGTGGCGGCGAGCACAGGAGGAAGAAGCACTGAAACAAGGCACCCCTATTTTGGATTAAATTTCGGCGATTAGCCGGCTCAAACCCAAGTAAGGACTGCTATAAACCTAGGAAAGAAGGAGAGGAAGGCAGGCAACACTCATCTCGGTCCGGTGAGGTTCCTATGGTCCTTTTCGGCGACAAATCAGAGAGAAGATTTGGAAAAGAATCATCGAGATGGGTGGTGATTCCTGGAGAAATCGATGATGGCTTTCAATGGAGTTAAATATGCAAAGTTCCAGAGTTCTACTCGAACTTTGATTGCCTGGATATCTTCAATTTCTACTGGAATCAGAGGAGGAAGAAGACTCCTATCTCTGCTGGATCATGATACAGGGCATGGTGGCTTTAGGCCTAGCCTCTTCAGACCGGCTCGCAAGCCCAAGGAAGCACCAAGAAAAACTGGGTTATTATAGTAATGATCTTAACAAGATTTATCTGTCGCATGTTTCTTAAGGCTTGGCGTTGAAACTCTTTAGCGCTCCAATTTGATGAAGGTTGAATACCTTCACGGTGATGGCATTCTCTTCAAGATCTACTTTTCTTTTATACACGGTGTTGGGGGAATGCAAGTTCCCCCGAGTACATGAGAGCCTTGCCGGTACGGGATCGGACGACGGCCGACCTCGGACGGCCGAACTTGATGCCCGTCTTCAGAACGCCCGACCTGAAGGGCGCCCGACCCCGGGAGTCGGACTCCACCGACTCGCAGGATCACGCCTTAGGCGGCTTACTCCACAATTAATGCGTCTGACCTCTGCACGCCTTAGGCGGCTTACTCAACAATTAATGCGCCTGGTCCCAGGACACCTCAGGCGGCTTACGCCATAATTAATGCGTATGGCCTTCGCAAATCTTCGGCCTGCTCTACAATAAATGCATGGCTCCCGGCTGTCTGCAAATCTCTAGATCGCTCTCGCAAATCTCCGGCCTGCTCTACAATAAATGCATGGCTCCCGGCTGTTTGCAAATCTCCAGATCGTCACATCGAGCCAGCTCGGTTGCAAGGCAATTTCTGATTCCGACCTCGACATAGCATTAACTTCCGCAGCCATGCATCAATTCAGGCAGTGTACCTGATTGTATGATGACTCACCCCATCACATCACAGGTAACCCAGTATCCCCTTATAAAAGGGATACCCCGCTACCTTAGCGAAAAAGGCACTCCCTCTCTCTGGAGTGGATATTCCACCTTCTACTTTTGCCCCCCTCAGACTTAGCCATCGGAGGGCCGGCGCCGGAAAACCCGGCTACCGGCTTTTTGCAGGTTCTCCCCGGAGGACGCCGCCCGCCGACGGACCGTCGCCGCCCGCGCCAGCTTCTTCTCGCCGGAGCCCCTGTCTTTCCGGTCCAGTGGTCGCCCCCGGGCCCAGTTTCCAGCAACACACGGAACTAAAACTTTCGGTGCCAACCAAGTTGTCCGAAGAGAAGCCATTAGCTGCTTTGTGGATATCCGCATAAGATAATTTCTTGTACTTGGGGGGAGATTTTTCACCTGCCCTTTGTGGTCAACAAAAAATATTTGCAACCGTCTAATGATCAGAAACAGGCTTTCTGAAAAATCAAATTCATAACACAATTGGAAATGGCATTTCTATTTTCTAAGTTGTTCATAAATAAGTACCTAATTGAATAAACCTCAAACAGGACTAAACCAGTTCTTTAACGGTCAACTATGGTGTATCAGCGGAGAACTCTTTTTTTCATACTTCATTTTGAAAGTTATCTGATTCTTTACTCGCTCGTGCCAAATAACTGCTCATTCTCTTCGTCACATGTAAAACTAGAAGCTTATGCTCGGAAAGGAAATTCTTGCTGCAAAAGCACCTCGATCAGCTATCAAAAAGAAGTTGATGAGCCTGAAGTTGGCCAAGAAATACAAAGCATAAATCACTTGCTCAGAAGGACCAACAAAATTGGTCTTAAGCCTGCAAGTTGAGTACCCTCCCATGAGGTATGGCAATTTATACAAAACATGGACCAAAAAAATGATAAACCTACAAATGAACCCCATTGGAACACATTATGAGTTATTACATTCAAAAACAAAAGAAAAGAAAATATTAAACTTGTAACAATTAATTGACAGATTGGGGGCTACAAAACTGTACCTGGAACTCGAAGCAATTCAAATTCCAGCCACAAACATTTTTTTATTGTGCTAAGTGGAAGGATTAGCGAACGGTCCTATTCTGGACTAAGCCACAGAGGAGTTGGACCTGTTTTATATACTTAAAAGGACATCAATGAGACTCCCATTAGATGATGAATAAAATATTTAACAATTTAAAAAATAAAAATATATTTTTTAGAAAATATTGAGGATTTATATGGTTAGTTTCTGCGAACCATACGATGACATCAAGGATACGATGCTGAGGCCCTACAAATTGCTTGGACATGTTTGCATCCACGCGTTCTCAGAAAGCAATTGTGCCAAGACCAGTTGCGGGTCTCCCCGCTCCTTTCAGCGAGTGGTTTCACACTTTCTCATCACGTCAGAATGCAGCATCTCAGTATTCTTTTGTCAGAATCTAGGAAAAATGAGACCAAGCGACCAGCGAAAAGGAAGAGACAACTAGCAGAACCGGTAGTGATCTTTTCCTGAAACGATCCAAGACTTGGCCAAAATAAAAACCTTCTTCCGATGCCATGCTAAAGGTATTTCGAATTAGCTGCGATCTGGCTAGGTCAAATCAATATTTCTTCTCCGTGGCATGGGACACGATTATTCCGTAAAGCGGACCAGAGATGCTTTTCCTGGGACACAATGCTTTGTTCTCTCGAGTCTTTAGGACTTCAGGAGGTAGGCAGTAGGTGGACATACCATCACTTGTAGACTCCACCAAGTCATCCACCCATGAGCTAAAGGACCATGAAAATGCAATTTTCTCCCGCCTACGTACCTCGTGTCTGTTTCCAGCTTCCGCTTCTTTTACCCCATGGAGCGTGTTCGGACCGACATTATTGCTCCAGCGGAAGAAAAACAGCATCTTCCACACTTGTTCAGGGGAAAGAAACCATTCTAAAGACGCGGATGAAGTCATTCTTTCATGACTGATTCAACGAAGACTTCCTTCTTCCATCTCTCTCTTCTGTCTCTAGAGTTTATTTCTTAGAGATAGTGATTGCCTCCTACCTCCTAATTCTATTTTCCGGCAGGACAGCGCTTTCCTGGAAGTTTCTTATAGACTGTCGTCGACAACCTGCTTGCCTAATGCCTACAAGTAGGAAGTGTTCGCGGATGTTGGACGGGGCAAGTTTCGTGGTTGGGAATAGGATGGCTTGGAAGGCTCTTCACATTCTCTCCATGCTCCTGCTACTTTCAAGCACTACTCTCGTCTCCCTTGCCCGTGATACCGGCGTTGTAGCAAGCCCACCTTCGCCACTACGTCGTGAGTATCCCCAACTAATGATTTAATCTCTATTCACAGGTTTTTTTACGCCAAAAATGCTTTAGTAACTCGAAATATCACTCAGGCGGGGTGGTGTGTTCTCGCTCCTCCCTTTGAATTGGTAACGTGCATGAACTATACTATACCATTTAATGAAGCAAGGTAGCAATTTTTCTGAGTTATCGTAGCATGACTCTAGTTTGTACAAAACAGCGAACGCCAGGTGATCGCGGCAGGGATGAGGGCCATGTAATTGGGTGGCCGGTAGAGCCCTAGGTCAACACGACTTGCCGGATTGGGTTCATATTTTGAGCAGCCAGACTTGGGCTTTAGATATCTCGATTGGCCCTGGAACCAACTCGGGTATGGCGCAGTCGGACAAAACTCATTAATGTATATGGGGCCGTTATTTGTTTCATTTAGGTGAATTAAATTTTAATTATTAATATATAACAAAGCCGCATCGACTTTGATGGTGTGCCAAGTTGTGATTCCAATAAAAAGAACCGCCATGTGTTTTCACGCTATCAGAGCCATTTCTAATCTTTATTTTTAAGCATTTATTTTTCACTATAATTGATGCAGAGAAGGAAGGACCCGGCGCGAATCTTCCCTGTGCAGCAAATCACATCACAGGTCATCCATGCCCTTCGTCCGGGGGCTCGAAAAACCATGCGTTTAACGCGCAACCCCCCCCAGTTGTTCGCCAAATGTATACAAAGGGATGCAAAAGTATTTATAGCTGCCGTAGATGACGCTAGAATTCAATCCCAAAGAACATGCAAGAACGGTCTTTTATCGTGTGTATTCTCGCGCGCCGGCATATATATATCTGGCCAAAATAAATTTCCTCAATCCTCCTCTCCGTTAATACTATGTTTCAAACAATTCAAATATAAAGGTTTAGTAATTTGAGTTTTGAACTAAAAATAAATTTGAAATGCTTTGGCCTGATTTCGAGATGCAGCTGATCTATAAAGTTCTGCGTTGAATTGCTAATATGATTCTTTGATTCAGTAAATGATTGTTGGATCAGGACATATATGATCATATAGACTTGCTTTCATCCCTTGTGCGGATGGCTAAAATGATTTCATAGATTGCAGCTCCATTGATCTAGCGTCGGGCACCTGGATGCATGCATAAGAGAGGATTTTCAGAGTATCTGAACCTAAATACTTCACATGAAAGACAAAAAGGAGTCAAACTAAAGATCTACACTTTGATATTGATCTATAATGTTTAATTTTCTTTTAAATCCGGAAATAGCTTATTTGTCAGTCTTCAATCATGCAACGTTTAGTCCAAAATTTAATGTATGGTATGAAATCTTTCTCATAAATCTGCAACCGAGTTTATCAAGTTATTAACTTGCCACGTGGTGGGGAAAAGGCGCCCAATGCAATGGCTGCAAACCTAGCTTTCATATCTAAAAAGCTCGAGTTGTAGCAAATCACTAGCTGAACAATGCTTTCCAGCCTATCTAGTTTTGCTCCTCCACCATACGATTTTTTTTGCCGCTAAAAACATAGGCAAGAAATTCATGTTCTGCATCTTCACAAGCAGCAGCATTAGACGCACACAAGGTATACCAGACTACGCGATCACAACCCTCCTCTTAAATAATAAAAGATTCTCGGTTTGAAACTTAGATAGTGCACAGGTAATATCTGAGCAGATCTTAATACATAAATCTATGTTAGATATATGGAATACATCCAACTTCCAATTCCCTGGCAACCCATTCACAATAATTCGTACAATAGGGAAACTGGCCAGCAGCCAATTTGGGGTGGGGCACGGCAACGAGGGACCTTGAACTGCCGAGTTCAGGCACAGGATATTGCTGTTGCTGAAATTTCCAGATATATTTACTCTGCGGCAATGTAGATCATGAAACTTCCAACCAACACATACACACTGCAGGAGGGTGGGGAGGTTGTAATCGCTAATGATAGCATCCAGGCCCATCTCCCATGGGCCACCAGTGGATGGTTACTCATTTCACCAAAATGAGTACAGGTGGCAAAAATACAAATATTGGCATCATGTTGGAAAGGAAAAAGGAAAAAAAAAAAAAAAGACAAAATTCCTAAACGTTCATCTATATTTTTGACGACTATTACTTTCAGCAGAGCTGCCTTCATTTCATGTTACAAATGTAGTTACAAAAGAAATGCTCAAATGGCGCATGAATCTATCTGTTTCCACCTTTGGAATAGGAATCGCGAAGTGTAACAGTTCTATTGAAAATCAGATTTCCTGGAGCCGTATCAGGATCCACAGCAAAGTAGCCTGAAAACAGAAAAGAAAGAATTGCAACACGAAGCAGAGTCCAAAAGAATGCAAATAATTAGGTAATCCTCAGTTCAGTAGAGAGAATTGCAAAAATATACATTCATGCAGAATTGCAAGTTTTGCATTCAAATAGTTCAGTTCGGGTATAAAGCAAACTGGGAACAGGAAACCAGATGTTACCAAGCCATTCGAATTGAAACTTCACCAAGTACAGCACTAGCAAGTGAAGGTACTGCATTTGCTTCTGGTCTCACATCCTTAGAACAGGGATTCAAATCAGATAGCCAGTCCTCCAGTTCGGCAGGATTCTGATGTGCAACAGTTTTTAAGAAGAACTTATCACACCATCATTTGTCGAAGAAGACCAAAAGAAAACAGGCAACTGAAGACAGCAATACCCACCTCTGCAGTAAATAATCTTACTTTGTCCTTGAGCGGATCAACCCCAGGAGAAAGTTGAGCAACCCAATGAAGAACACCCTGCATTAGTTATCAAGAAGATTAATTGATTATCTATTATCTCTGGAGTTGCCATCTGTTATGTGCTTTTCTGATAACCATCAAAAACCAAACTAGAAACCTTCGGTTCTGTTTTCTTTGAAGGATCATACTCAGCTCGAATCTCAACTATAGTATTTGAATTGTTCCCATATATAACTTCTTCGCATTTTATGAGGAAGGTATATCTGCAATTTGGAAAGAAAATGAGGAACAAACACTTTGTATACATGCAGTTATTTTAAGTACAGGAGATTTATGTAAGGCCCATGATAATCTTGTGAATCCTTGAGGCGAAAATGGGAGCGTTCGGTGTATACAACATTTGTGAAAGGAACCTATAGCGAGACCCTTAAGACGTTGATTAATATCATGTAGTAGACTTTGTCAGTTTAAGCAACAAAAATGAATGATGAAAATATTTATCTTACCATGATACAAGAAGTATTCTGCGGTCAACAAAAGCAAAATGTGAACTCGCATCTACTACGACCCAAGCCAAATCTTTCCCAGAATAGGGAAAATATCGTCTCTGGCTGTTTCGTTAGCAGGAAAATTTCTTGGCTTAAAACAGAATAAGGAAAATAGATTTCCATACTTATAATTCGCCGCAGAGCAAACAACTGGAAAGCTGATTTTCCAGGAGAAAGTAATCTCTTAGAAGACAGGCCAAAGATTTAACTGAGAAGGGGCGGGAGATGAAGAGATGGTCAACCGTTTCCATAGTCTCCGCAAAGAGGACAACCACCAAAATATTTTCTAGTTTTTTTTTCTATAAATTGTTCCTTGCTTTAATCCTGTTGTGGAGACAGTGCCAAGGACAACAACATTTGACTTTTGAAGAGGCCTCGGTTTTCCAAAGTGTTTGAGCCAGTTTCCATTTAATGCCTCTAGAATTAATGAAACGGTAGAGGGAAGCAGAGAAAAAATCATCAGCTGAATTAAGCTGCCAAATGATGCTGTCACAGTTGGAAGAAAGCTGGAAATTAGCGATGATGGCATGCAACTGAATGAATTCTTCGTGTGCTACCGGAGGAAGGGTAGAGCAACATCTGAGATTCCATACCTTGCACCTGAGACTAAAAAGCTTATCAACAATACCAGATTTAAGATAGCAAGCCTGATAAAGGTGGGGGAATAATTGGGCTGAACATGGGCCAGGCCGGGCCGGGCCACTCCCCTACTCATTTCGTCCAAAATTTCATTTTGGGCTTCAGGCTGGGCTTAGATCCTAAAACTTTTGACAATTCTGGTCCGAGCCTCTCAGGTCTGTGCGTCCGTCAAATTCATACTGAAATGCTTTGGCCTGATTTAGAGAGGCAGCCGATCTATAAAATTCTGCTGCGTTGAATTGCTAATATGATTCTTTCATTCAGTAAATGATTGTTGGACCAGGACATATATGATCATATAGACTTGCTTGCATACCTTGTACATATGGCTAAAATGATTTCATAGATTGCGGCTCCACTGATCTAGCATCGGGCACCTGGATGCATGCATAAGAGAGGGTTTTCAGAGTATCTGAACCCAAATACTTCATACGAAAAACAAATAGGAGTCAAAATAAAGATCTACACTTTGATATTGATTTATATTGTTTAGTTTTCTTTTAAATCTAGAAATAGCTTATTTTTCAGTTTTCAATCATGCAACGTTTAGTCCAAAATTTAATATATGGTATGAAATCATTCTCATAAATCTGCAACTGAGTTTGTCAATTTATTAAGTTGCCACGTGGCGGGCAAAAGCCGCCCAATGCAATGGCTACAAACCTAGCTTTCATATCTAAAAAGCTCGTGTTGTAGCAAATCACAGCTGAACAATGCTTTCCTGCCAATCTAGTTTTTCCCCTTTAGCCCAACTTGAAACCGATTGGCCCAGCTTGGACAATCTGTTTGGGCTAAAAATTGGGCTGGCCTGAATCTGATTGGATCTCAATCGTTCAATGCCTCACATTGTAGCTTCACTTTTTTTTTGATAAAATATTGTAGCTTTACTCTAATGATTAGAAACTTGCTTACCAGAAAATCAAATTCATAACACAATTGGAAATGGCATTTCTATTTTCTAAGCAGCTCATAAATAAGTACTCACTGGTGCTAGGTAACTGCTCATTCCCTTCGCCATATGTAAAACTAGAAGAATATGCATGGAAAGGAATTTCTTGCTGCAAAAGCAGCTCAATCAGCTATCAAAGAGAAGTTGATGAGCCTGAAATTGGCCAAGAAATGCAAAGCATAAATCACTTGCTCAGAAGGACCAATAAAATTGGTCTTTTACCTGCAAGTTGAGGGACTCTACCATGAGGTATGGCAATTTATACAAAACATGGACCAAAAAAATGATAAACCAACAAATCAACCCCATTGTAACACCTTATGAGGGATTACATTCAAAAACAAAAGAAAAAAAAAAATAAAACTTGTAACAATTAATTGACAGATTAGGAGCTACGAAACGGTACCTGGAACTTGAAAAAATTCAAATTCCAGCCACAAACACTTTTTTTATTGTGCTAAGTGGAAGGATTAGCGAACGGTCCCACTCTGGATTAAGCCACAAATGAGTTGGACCTCTTTTATATACTTCAAAGGATATCAATGAGACTCCCATTAAATGATGAATAAAAATATTTAACAATTAAAAAAATAAAAATATAATTTTTAGAAAATATTGAAGATTCATATGGTTAATTTCTGTGAACTTTGCGATGACATCAAGGATAAGATGCTAAGGCCCTACAAATTGCTTGGACATATTTGCGTCCACACTTTCTCAGAAAGCAATTGAGCCAAGACCGGTTGGGGGTCTCCCAGGTCCTTCCAGCGAGTGGTTTCACATTTTCTCATCACGTCAGAATGCAGCATCTCAGTATTCTTTTCTCTGAATCTAGGAAAAATGAGACCAAGCGACTAGTGAAGATCGAAAGGAACCAAAGAATTAAAGAGAAGATAGAGAAGGAAGAGACAACTGGCAGAACATGGAGACTCGGGGGACCCTCATAGAAATGATCTCGCTTACAGTATAGAGACCAGCGCAAAAATGGTTAAGGTTCTCGGCGCACTGTTCCTTATCACTTGCGTGCTAAAAAATAATCACGACCGATAGTGATCTGTTCCTGATACGATCCAAGACTTTGGCCAAAATAAAAACCTTTCTTCCGATGCCATGCTAATGATATTTCCAATTAGCTATGCTCTGGCTAGGTCAACTCAGTATGTCCTCTCAGTGGCATGGGGCACGATTATTCGGTAAAGCGCACCAGAGATGCTTTTCCTGTGACATAATGCTTTACGCACCTCTTGTGTCTGTTTCCAGCTTCTACTTCTTTTTTTTTTTTTTCTCCGTGGAGCCAGCAAACTCATAGAATTGCAGACTGAGCTAAGTCTATATCTACAATTATCCAAAAATAGCTTTGAAGTGGAGTTTTTTTTAATTAAAACTCCAACAACATATGTTTTGTCCTTGAGAATCTTTAGGACTTCAGAAGGTAGGCACAAGGTGGGCATATCATCACTTGTGGACTCCACCAAGTCATTCGCCCAATAAAGAGTAGAAATCTATTTACCTCTAGCCACCACTAGAGAACTCTTGGACAACTTCCATTTACCATCACCAAATTGGTTGTTGTAGCCTTCATCATCTAATTTTCCAGTAGAAATTAGATTAAGACGAATATCCGGTACATGTCTCACATCTTTGAGCAATAATTTGCAACCAACATTTGTTTTCAAGCAAATATTACCCATTCCAACAATTTAAGAAACACCTTCATTCCCCATCCGAACATGCCCAAAGTCACCTTTGGTGTAGAAATTGAAGAAATCAGCACGTGAGGTAACATGGAATGAAGCACCAGAGTCAACCACCCAATTAGAGTCTTGACAAGTGAAATTAACATAATTGTCATCACAAACAACCAACATCTCATCGCCCAAAGTCACCACCGTGGCGTCTTCTTTCTTTCTTTCTTCACTTTTCTTGCTAATTTTGGCTTTAAGCTTCCAACATTCTTTCTTCATATGCCCTTTCTTGTGACAATAGTGGCACTCAATGTCTTTCTTCGATTTCGAATCTTCCTTGGAGCTATCACGATTTTGATCTCAAATGTGAGGCGTTCTACTTATACCTCTTCCATGCCTATTAAAAACAAGTGCCTCTGAGTTAGAAGAATTGGATGATTTTCTTCTAACCTCTTCATTAAGCAAACCACTAGTCACTTGGCTCATAATGACTTTGCCATCGGGTGTTGAGTTACTAATTGTCACAACTAAGATCTCCCAACTTTCGGGCAACGAACTAAGGAGCAACAAAGCTTGAAGCTCATCATCAAATGAGATACTCATGGTGGCAAGTTGATTCACAATGTCTTTCATCTGATTCAAGTGCTCCGCAATAGATCCACTTTCCTTATACTTCAAGTTCACCAATTTCCGAAACAAGAAAGCTTTGTTAGTTGCTGTTTTTCTTTCATACAAGCCTTGAAGCTTCGTCCAAACCATGAGCCGAAGTCTCGGTAGAGACATGGTGGAAGACACTGTCATCAATCCATTGGCGAATGACACCAACGGCTTTTCAGTTAAACTTGGCCCACTCCTCATTTTTCATCTCTTTGGGCTTCTTCTCATCACCTTCAACGGGTCCATACAAGTCTTTGCAAAAGAAAAGATCCTCCATCTTGATTTTCCAAGTTGACCAATTGCTTCCATTAAAGCTAACCATGCGACCCATGTTGCTCTCCATGATTTACACAATCTCTACAAAGCTGGCTCTGATACCAGTTGTTGGGAAAAAATGACTCCCCACAAGTGTAGATCAATAAAGAGAACAAAAAACAAAACAAGAACACAAGAGATTTTTACGTGGTTCCCTCAATTGAGGTACGTCCACGGGATCGAGGTCCAATTTCACTAACTTTGCAGGATTATAAAGTGTTTACAAGAGACACAAATGTCTCATAAAATGACAAGCGATTTGTAGGCCAAAATAAAGCTTTTGACAAAGGAGGAAGTAGCTACACAAAAGCTCCAAAACAAAAGAGTGAAATGTTGCTGGAAAAACAGAAGAGAATAGGCACCAAGCTCTTCAAGTCACCGAAGAGACACAAAAATGCAGTCCAAGTAATAGCTTTAAATTCCAGCACACTAATCTGAATTTTTCCACTCCTATTAGCCCTTTGGAATCCCAAAAACCAACTTCCAAAGAAGCGCCAATGTTCCCCAAGTTTGCCTTGAAACATGTAGTCAAAGAAGCTTCAATTACCCAAGCAAACATTGAATAACCAAGTGTCTTTCCAACAAATTTGAAGATAACATATCTCACAACTTCCAAGCATAATTAAATGCATAAGGAGGGATGCCCAACACAACTTGCACTTTTTATTCCCATGGAGCTTGTTCAGACTGACATTATTGCTCCAGCGGAAGAAAAGCAGCATCTTCCACACTTGTTCCAGCTAAAAGAGTACCATTCTAAAGATGCGTATAAAGCCGTTCTTCCATGACTGATTAAGTTTTATTTTTTTTTTGATACAATGGCTGCTCACACTGCTCTAAGGTGAGTGCAACCAATAGAGTCGATGTAAAAGAGATTGCGTAAGCGTGGAGGGGCGGTTACAAAACATATCCAAAGGATCTCTCCCGAGTGGTGAGCAGCGAAGGAAGCGACCCAGTTTGCAGCCCTATTTACATTTCGATATACATTAGCAGCCTGAAATGAGTCACAGTCTCCCGCTATCTTGTGGATATCCCTGAGCAGTGGGTGGCTATCACCCCTCCACTTCTCATCCCGAACCCACTCGACCACCATTGCTGAGTCTCCTTCTAGGAAGATATTGTTAGCCCCTAGAATACATCTCGCAAAGGTGATGCCCTCCCAAACTACCCTGAGCTCTGTCCTAATGGTTGTCGTGTCATAGGCCAAGATAAAAACTTTTCTTCCAATGCCATGCTAAAGATTTCTAGTTATCTTTGATTTGACTAGGTAAATTCAATATGTCCTCTCTATGGTATGGGACATGATTATTTGGTAAAGCAGACCAAAGGTACTTTTCCTGTGACATATGTTGGAAATGTATTACCTAAAATTTGCTATATCGTTATTTTATAATAGTATTATAAGAGAATAATTTACTAGAATAAAATTAGAAGATTGAAAAGAGCTTGCCTGGATCGAGTCGTATGATATACACTATCCTAAGAATGTGATTCATCTCCTACGTGCATATTTGCGGCGATCTCGTCTCCAAGGTACCACAATCTAGCTCAACCCAATCCTCCTCTAACGAGCATGATCGTTGTAGAGGCTTGACCCTACCGACTCCTTCAGATGCTTAGAAAATAAAAAAGATAAAAACAGAAAATTGAAGGATGGAAAAACTCTATGTTCCTAGAAGAAACTCTTGGAAGACGGCATACTAGTGAGAAAAAGAGAGATCGAATTATTTTTGAATTAATCCTGGAGGAGTCTATTTATAGACTCTATCCGGAATACTGAAGAGACACGATAGTTTCAAAGATACGTAATGTTTCAAAAACACCGCATCTTTTAGAAAACCAGCGTTCTTTTTCGAAGAGTCACAACTCTTTTGAGGAGGCACCTCACAAAAAAGGTATTTTAAAGTATTTAAAACAACTAAAGTAGAGGGGATAAAAAAATTTAAATATTTTTTAATTAAAACTCCAGCAATTTCCACAAAAGATTTAAATTTTTGAAAATCATAAAGTAGAATAACTGAACAACTTATATTGTGCAATAGGTGAGGTATCCTGTGAACTTGAACCTTACTTAGTGTTGATAGTATCTATCTGAAAGACTATAGTGGATTAGACCTTGAACTAGGTTCTTTAACTCAGACTTCTACTTATGATATATACAGTACGAATTAATTATGTCTTTATATGGTCAACGCTATTTAAAGGCCTTGCGCTTAGTACCTTGATTTTTTATGAGAATTTTATTAGGATTAGTCCAAACCCCTAATCGCGGCCTATACGACACTTCTTATATAGGTAAGTCCTCCAATAGTATTTGTGACCTAATACCCTACAAATTTCTAATCTTGGACTCATTAAGAGTATAACTCACCCTTGCTAATATATATTTTTGTTACTGATAAGAGCAGTCATCATAGGGATGGGAGGAGATATACTTCGAAAAATATACTTTAACACGATCACTCAATTAGTTTCATTTCTACCATATTGAACCTTCTTCATAGAATCTCCAATTATAAAGATTGAATATCCATTGTCGGTGACCAAATATTAGGCTTAAGCCCCATCCCCCTTGATGATTCTAGGACTTCACTTCTAGACAAACTCTTAGTTAATTCATCTACCATGTTTTTAAAAATACTCGACAAATTTCAAGAAAATTATATTACTCTTTTTGAGTTATATTAAAATTTATGACGAATTCGGATATACCAGTTCATTTTTTGTTAGTACTCTTTTGGTTCATCAAGTTTTGAGTTAGATTTTAAGTTTTGAAATAAATGCAATAAAGATCAATAATATCATTAAAATTAAATAATCACACTAAGAAATTGTAACTTTGTAATTTTTGCACGTTTTTCAAAGCAGTAGCAATAGGTATTTTGAAAATAACTAATAATATGCACAGTTTTTAAAGATGCAAGAGTTTTCTACACCGATTTTAAAGATGCAGAAAATTCTACACCGAAATTAAAGATTGCAAAAAATAGTTTGCACAGAATTTAAAGCTATAGAAAATCTACACGGATTTTAAAACTGCAGTAATTTTCAATATAGATTTTTAATCTGCAGAAAATTTCTGCACTATTTTCAAAGATACAGAAAATTCTGCAAATATTTTAAATATACAAAAAATTTCTGCATCATTTTTAAAGTTGCATAAATCTGTTTGCACAATTTTTAGAGCAATATGACTTTCTTAAAAGACTGATTTTGTGAAGAAAACAACCTTCTGAATGAAGTTAAGGCTTCCAAATATCTATACAATTAAACTAAATCTAATTGTATGCTATCAAATTAAATTTTGATAAACAAATATGTGTGTGTGTGTGTGTGTGTGTGTGTGTGTATAGCAATTTCTAGTATAATCAAGATCACGTTCTTAGATTGTTGAAAATATTGCCTAGAAATTACTATATCTCTATTTTGTAGAAGTATTATAAAGGAATGAACTACTAGAATAAAATTAGAAGATTGAAAAAAGCTTATTTGGATCGAGTCGTGCGCCCTAAGAACATGATTCGCTTTCTACCTATAGGTTTGCAGTGATCTTGACCTCAAGCTACAATAATTCGGCTTAACCCGATCCTCTTCTAACGAACAGAATTGCTGTGGCGGCTTGATCCGACCAACTCCTTCAAATGCTCAAAAAATAAAGAAGATAGAAAGTAGAAAGTTGAAGGGTAGAAAAACTCTCTCTATAAAAGAAACTCTTGAAAAACAGAGTACCAGTGAGAAAGAGAGAGATCGGATTATTTTTATATTAATCTTGGAGAAGACTATTTGTCGACTCTATCCGGAATACTGAAAGATGCGATGGTTTCAAAAATACATAATGTTTTAGAAACACTGCATCTTTTAGAAAACCAATGTTCACTTTCGAAGAGTCACAACTCTTCTAAAAAAGACGCCTCACAAAAGAATATTTTAAATCATTTAAAACAATTAAAGTTTAGAAGATAAGAAAATTTATTTTTTTTAATTAGAACTCCAACAACATATGTTTTGTCCTTGAGAATCTTTAGGACTTCAGAAAAGGTAGGCGCGAGGCGGGCATACCATCACTTGTGGACTCCACCAAGTCATCCACCCATGAGCTAGCCACTGCAACTCTTCTCCACTTTCCTGAAGAATTCTTAAAAATAACCTAGTCTAAGTGATTTTCCAAAAGCAAAAAGGATCCACAAGAGGTAAATGGTGAATGAAGGGTCGATGGCAGAACATAGAAGTCAGTCAACCTTAGATAAGACATGGTAGGTACAATAGAGGGATGTCAAGAGCCGTAGAGCAAGGGTAATGAAAATTCAATTTTCTCCCACCTGCGCACCACTTGTGTCGGTTTCCAGCTTCCACTTTTTTTCCCCATGGAGCTAGTTCGCATTATTGCTCCAGTGGAAGAAAAGCAGCATCTTCCACACTTGTTCCAGCGGAAAGAATACCAGTTTAAAGAGATGCAAATTATTATTATTATTATTATTTTTGGTACAATGGCTGCTCACACTGCTTTAGAGTGAGTGCAACCAACAGAGTCGATGGAAAGGAGATGGCGTAAGGGTGAAGGGGCGGCTACAAAACATATCCAAAGGACCTCTTTCTAGTGGTGAGTAGCAAACAAGGCGACCTAGTTTGCAGTCATGTTCGCCTCCTGATACATATAAATAGCCTAAAATGAGTCACTGCCTCTCACTATCCTGCGGATAATCCTGAGCAGTGGATAGCTATCACCTCTCCACTCCTCATCCCGAATCAACTTGACCACCATCGCGGAGTTCGCTTCTAGGAAGATATTATTAGCCCCTAAATTACGCCTCGCGAAGGTGATGCCCTCCCAAGCTGTTTCGAGCTCTGCCCCAAGTGCTGCCATGTCACAGGCCAAGATAAAAACTTTTCTTCCAATATTGTGCCAAAGATTTTTAATTATCTTTGATTTGACTAGGTAAATTCAATATGTCCTCTGTGTGGTACGGGACATAATTATACGGTAAGCGTACCAAAGGTACTTTTCTTTGTGTTCTTAAAGCTTGTCGTCTCCGAGGTGGGTGGTGGTTAGAGCAGTGCTTCAGGCCGAGGAGGTGACTTTATGCGCTGCTATGTGTTTTCTTGAGATGGCCAGGGACATCTGGGATACTCGCTTCGCTGTTACAGCGCTCAGGTTCGCTCTCGTTTCTTGGGTACCTCTACTCCCTGATTTTCTCAAGGTGAACTTTGATGGTAGCATGTCGGCAGACGGAAGGTCCGGAGGTATTGGATTTGTGATTAGAGACCACCATGGCAGTTTGGTAGCAGCAGGGGGTCGGTGCATGCCAAACCTTACCATAGCTGGGGCAGAGCTTCGAACAGCCTGTGAGGGGATATCGTATGCGAGGCGAGTGCTCGGTGTCGAGCAGGTGTACATTGAGGAAGACTCATCTATGGTGATCGAGTGGATACGGGGTGCGAATAGGTATGGAGATGGTCACCCACTTATTCGTGAGACATGGAGGTTGATAGTGGAGTGGGGTGTGCACCAGGCTCATATTTTTCGAGAGGCAAATAGGGCAGCAGATTGGGTTGCCTCCTATATTGCACGTCATTCTTGAGAGTTCTTATGGACGCCCACAGTAGAGCTTCCATCCCTTTTGTACTTTTTACTTTCTTCTGACTTGGCAGGATGTACTCACGTTAGAGCTATATGAATTGCCGCTTTTAACCAAAAAAAAACAAAGAAAAAACTTGAATAGGATTAAAAACTGGCGGTGGGATTTGAGCCATGATCACTTAGTATGCCTTTGTCACCGAGGGAAGCAATATTCCTTTCATTGTTTTTTATCTCTCACTCCTGATGGTGGAACACCAGAGCATTGAATCAGTTTTCATTTTGATTCAATATTACCCAGAATAGGACACAGGTTCAGCACACAATCTTGTGTCTCTGACAAGGAGATGATGATGTGTAGAGTTGGATTTCATTACCCTCTTGGAATTGAATATAGAAGTTGATTCTTCGAGTAAGTCCTTTTTAGGATTACCAAAACAAAATGCAGAAAAGCAGAAATCCTCTTTGATATCAACTTTAAATTATTCCCAATCTATGCTTTCTCGCTTAAGTACATAATCTATTGATAGGCCACCTTTATTATTAAAAAAAAAAAGCATAAGATTACATCAAGCTCGCTTCTTACATAAACAAACTAGAAAAGTAGAAATATATATAACCGAACTTTCTACTCGTTATGAGGCAGATTTGCTCCCTCTTCAAAATTTCGACCACCGATAACCCGTCTTTAACTGCCTTGAGTTTATTGGCAACATCTCGCATGTCCTTTCGTTCTTTGGGTGATTCTTTTGAGCACGAAAGCCCAATTCCAAGTAATGAAGTAATGCATCTCCTCGTTCTCATCCTGGCAGCATTTTCATTTCTACTGTTGTTATTAGCTTCCTCGCATTCTTCTTGTAGTATCTGGGGATCCAAAATCTCCGTGATTCCTTCTGGAAAAGCCGTGCTAACAAATTTATGAAGATTTAAACCATCCTTGAATATGTCATCTATAGGTTTCTTTCCCGTAAGCATCTCTAGCAAGAGTATTCCATAGCTATATACGTCTCCCTGCGTAGAGATTTTGCTGCCCATCGCATATTCTGCATTTTATTGGTACGTCGGTTGTAGAGTAATTGATATATAGTTTAGAAATGAAGATAATTATTCATTCAAAACAAAACATAGGCTTATGTCATGAAGCAATCCATATAGTTATCTGCAATTTCATTCAAGTATGCATATGAAAGAGCGATGAGAGAATAGTTTTGAGCTCTTACCTGGTGCGACATAACCGATGGATCCTTTTATCCCCATCCAACTTGTTGAATTCTTAGATGCTGCAGAGCTGGAAGTGGAGAGAAACCTTGTTAAGCCAAAATCGCCCACATGGGCGGTCATATCATTGTCAAGAAGAATGTTGCTTGGCTTGAGATCGCAATGAACAACAAGCACTGCATTGCCGTGATGTAAATAGTTCAAACCAGAAGCCACATCGATGACTATGTTTAACCTTTGAGTAAGGTTCAGCTTCTTTGCTTGGTCATGTTCGTGAGCTTTCGGATGCAACCACTCTTCTAGGCACCCATTAGGCATGTATTCGAAGACTAGAGCTTTAAAGTCATTACCTCTTGAATCAATAGTCGAGCACGAAGTAATGATCTTAACAAGATTCCTGTGGCGCATGTTTCTTAAGGGTTCACATTCGGCGCTGAAACTCTTTAGCGCTCCAATTTGATGAAAGTTGAATACCTTCACAATGATGATATTCTCTTCAAGATCTATTTTCCCTTTATACACGGAACCAAAACTTCCGGTGCCAACCAAGTTGTTTGAAGAGAAACCATTAGTTGCTCTGTGGATGTCCGCATAAGATAATTTCTTGTACTTGCCCCCCATATTAGAGACAGAGAGAGATTTTTCACCTGTCTTCCTTGGTCGACAAAGAATGGCCAGCAAACATAGCATAAGGACTATAGCGGCACCTGCAATTGGTATTGTAACCTTGAGGAACGTCCTCTTTGAGGCTTTGACAGAGCAAGGCGGCAGCTGCAAATCTGGATCACCGCCACAGAGCCTCCTATTCCCGTGGATAGAAATTTCGGTGGCATTATCGAAAATATCACCCTTTGGGATTTCGCCCTCAAGATCATTGAATGAAAGATTAAGGTAATGCAGAGAACGAAGGGACCTAAAGAAATCTGGAATTGGTTTCGAGAAAGATCCAAGTCCACCATGCCTTTCAAAGATCCAAGTCCTTGAGGAATGCTGCCTTCCAAAGAGTTGCCTTGCATGTATAGGTGTTCCAAATGCTGGCAAGCACCTAAGGTGGAAGGAATGTCACCGGACAATCGGTTCTCAGAGACATCTAAATGATCCAAGTTAATCAAGTTGTCTACCTCCATTGGCATGGGCCCAGTGAGATAATTATGTGATAGGTCGAGATATTGTGCAAGAGAGGAGATGCTGACGAGTTCCCTTGGTATTCTTCCAACGAGAGCATTGTGGGAAAGGTTTAATAGTCTCAAATTTCTGCAATTTTCGAAGCTTGCAGGGATATTGCCGCTTAGTTCATTTTCTTGCATATAAAGCTCGTTCAATTGAGTGAGATTGCCAATAGTAGAGGGGATCGGTCCTGATAATTTGTTTCCTGATAAGTACATCACAGGTAAGTTCTGAAGCTTTCCTATGGTCTCTGGAATTTCTCCTATGAAAAGGTTTTGATCAAGATAAAGCACAGTTAGGCTAACAAGATTCCCTATCTCTGCAGGAATGGGCCTAGATATTTGATTTTTCCCAATCAATAGCCATTCAAGCTGTGTGGAGAGATTGCCTATCGAACTAGGTAGTCGGCCCTCAAATTTGTTTTGGTACTTTTTACAATAAGGACCGACAATGAGGGAGAGGAAGGAGGGATAGGGCCTATAACATGGTCAAAAGTAAGAAAGAGCACAATGTTGAATAGAGAAGTAGTTAAAGAAGCAGAAGAAGAAAAAAAGTTTGTCATGCACAAGAGCTATTCCTCCATCATATTCATACCGAAATGCTTTGGCCTGATTTAGAGACGCAGCCGATCTATAAAGTTCTACGTTGAATTGCTAATATGATTCTTTGATTTGGTAAATGATTGTTGGACCAGGACATATATGATCAGGAGTGTTTATAAAAACCCTTATGTATATGATGGAAATATAAACATATTGTGTATGACAGGAAGAAATGCAGGAACATAATTATTAGAATGCTCAGATCTCTAAAATAGTAAATCTCAGACAGAATAGCCACTACATCATGAAGGCTAGGATAAATAGTTTTCAAACATTCATGCATCAAGTGGCGAGCATGCACTATGATAAAATACAGCATATAACAAAGCAAATATGTGTAATGCACGAAACATAACTAAGGAATGGACTACTACATTATTTTTCTAGGACAAAGAAAGGTGACACAAAAAAAAAAAAAATCAAAAAGCAGTGTCAGAATGTTGCTTGAACTGTCACTTAAAGATTCACTGACAATGTCACAATCAGAAAACATATCACAAGAAAGGATAAAAGGAATATACAAACAGTTCTCAACATTCTTGTAATTCCAATTCCTCAAATGAAAGCATTAATTGAAGTTGCAGACACTCCTCGCCGTCTCAACCCAGCTAGTGTCATTAGACGGGGATCATCCCATCCATCCACCCACTTCTCAGTAACTAAACGGTTCAACTACAATAGGGGGACAGAAGAAAATTAAACATTTATCATATATTAGGAATATTTTTATTAAACAGGACATATAGGGCAACACACCTTGCGCTTAGACATCACTGTATTTGATATATTTAACCGTGAGTATTTCCAAACATATGGCTGATAAAGGCCCAAAGCTGCCAATAACCAGTAGTATATATGAAGGACGACGAATCTCAAATTCAAGCGAGCATAGCTTCACAATATAACAGCAAAAATGTTATTCCAACACATGGCAAACATACGGATGAACAACCTTATATACCTATACAACACACCTAAAGAACAAGTCTCAGTCAAATTTACATCAAAAAACCAATATTACTGCCATTTCAGGGATAATCCAATATCATACATTAGAAAGTCAAGCTTCCTAAAAGGAAACAAATATATAGCAACATGAAATCAAATTTATCACAGCTAGGAAAAAAAAATAGGTGTATACGTAGCAACAGTTAAGATGATCACAATGACCAAATATCTATCAAAATTTACAATATATATACTAATTGAAGCTAGAGACTACTCAAAGGTGCGAAAAAGAGAGAGCAAAAGCAAAGGCACCATACAAGAAATACATCATATAGAAAAATGTCCCAAGCAAATTTGAAGCAGTGTTAAGTTGTAAACCAACCACTGCTTGTGGTTCTAAGATTTCCTGTCATAAAAAATTCCAGGGCATAACATTTCTAATTGATCCATTGGTTGACTAGGGCAATAACAGGAAACTTGCAGTCTACATTCCAAGGAGAGTAACCTCTCTATAATCGGAATTTCATTTCATGGGTGACTTATAGAACAAGCAACAACCTAGGAAGCAACCATTGAAGACAACCATAACTAGGCCACACAAACACATAAGCATAAAACTTGATTCTGTGCAAAACAAATGTTCATGAATGAAATAGTCAGTAACAGAAACGGCTTATGAGATATGAGTCATGATTTTCCTATTTAGAAGATACAGATCATACGAAGGTAAAACAAGAACCTCTACTTCATATAATACTGATTTAAAGATATGGTGTCACGCCCCAAACCCATCACTCGGGTCGACCACTTGACACGGCCACATAATCCCTAAAGTAAAACCCTAGTGATCATGTAAGGCCTAAAAAGGTACAATATTCACAAAAATGCCAAAAATTAACGATTAATGTATTTAAACCAAACCAACTAAAATGTACTTATTGATTACATAATTTCAAATGTCCATAAATAAAAGATAAGCTAACTTCTAACTATCTAGCAGTCTGACTCCAGATCGATCTCACTTCTTGTCCGCCGACAGATTCTACAAATCCAGTGCCTCTGAAAAAGAAAATAAGTATAGTATGAGCTTTTCCAACCCTGTAAGAATCCCAACAGCCACACACAATAATAATAATAAAATAATCAAAGTAACAAATAAATATCATTTCATCATTTCAAAAGCTCAACAAACAACAAGTATATATAACCAGTACATATACATAAATCCTTTTTACACATTATGTGATCCACTTTCGTATTACTCTGATTTTCAAGTTTTAAGATTTTTCACTTTCTGGCTTTGGACTAACCAAGATCATGCTCCAGTCCAAGACTGCACAAATCCCACGCATAAGCTTGTGGCAGCTATCCCACACGTAAGCCCGTGGAGGCTATCCTACGCATAAGCTCGTAGAGGCTATCCCACGCGTAAGCCCGTGGAGGCTATCCCACGCATCAGCTCATGGCAGCTATCCTACGCATAAGCTTGTAGAGGCTATCTCATGACAAGGTTAGTCCAACCCATTTTACATGTCTAGTTTTACATGTTTAATCACATTTCAATCACATCACATATTTTCATAAATTCTCAAAAATATGTTATTTCTTTCCAATTTAATTATTTCAATATTTTCATAATAAACAAAATGCACGCCTCATAGGTATCATATCAGCTCATAAAACAAATAACATAATTATAAAATGAATCCAACGATAAATCAAATATATGCATAGAGGTGCTCAGATGTAGGGATTCTTACAGAAATTTGTAGACTGACTCAAATACGGATCCGAATCACAACCTACGAGCTGGGGTGCTGAGTCCCCTGATCAAAACCTCCTCTAAATTATTTACAAACTAAATAATTTAATATTTAAATTATTATAAATCACAAACTAAATTATTTAATATTTAAATATTCTAAACCATAATTTACAACTACTTTGGGGCCCATCATCAGATCCCCAAACATCTTAATCCCTCTAGATTTAGGGCAGTCGGGGTGGCCCGACTCCCACCCTTGCACCACCGACCTATGTCGTCGCCAGCCGTGGCCGCCGCCATACCGGCGACGATGGCCGGTCTCGGTGAAAGGACAAAAAAAGGGGGTGGATGAGAGAGAAGGGAAGAAGACCCTTCTCTCTTCATAGATGTTTTTTTTTCCTTGGTCCAAGGGTATAGCCATGGTGGCTGCCCTCTCCTTCCCCAACCCGGCAACACCTCGGCCACCACTGGCCAAACCATCGCCGGCCGCCACTGTTGCAGTCGCCGGCGATGGTGGCCGGCCAAGAGAGGGAGGAAGAAGTGGTCTCTTCCTCTTCTTCTCCCAAGAACCGGCAGGACCCCGAGGGAGGGAAGAAGAGGTTTCTTCTTCTTCCTCCCCAAGAACCGGAAGGATCCTCCCCCCCCCAAATGGCATGGATCCCAACCAACCCGGTGGCCGGTGGCGGCAGGATCCGGAGGAGAGGAGCCGAAACAGGGGTACCCTGTTTTGGATCCTTCTCCGATGATTTCATCGGCCAAAACCCAATCCAACACAGCCCTAACCCTAGCAAAGGAAGCACAAGGGGTGAGCCATGCATACCTCGGTCCGATGGGGGTGTTCCGGCGACCTTTCCGGCGAGAAATTGGAGGGGAAAACCTTGAGCAAACGCGGATCTACACGCACGGATCCAAGACCTCTTCACCAGATATGTGGGGAAGATCTTCGTTGAAGGGAGGAGGGCTTTAAGGCCTCCTCCGCGGCCGGCCGGATCTCGGAATCGTCGCCTCTCCGGCGCTCGGTCTCCTCCGGCAAATCACCTCCCCCCGCCTTCGGCTCCCCCTATCGCTCCCTCTTCCACAATCGTGCCTAGGGCACGATCGTAAATGATGATGGGCCCGGCTTCTTCGGGCCGGCCCATCAATCCCTTTTTTTTTCTGGGTTCTCACATATGGAGATGGATTTACTGTATGAGACAATACCGTGATTAGCTTGTACATCTGGAGCAATTGCACAGACTATTAACTGCATACTGCAAGTAATGGTGCAATTGCAAAGATGAGAGAAACAGCCGCATCAAATGGTAATGGTTTGTGAAGGTAGATGAAAGCCATGCTTAATAATTTACCAGATACATCCATGATCAAGATGGTCAAGTTGTATGAAGGTTTATTATCCATAAATTAAAAATCCATAAATTGTATGGTGTAAACACATTGCAAAAAATGTTTAAACAGGGACTGTGAGGAGATATCGCAAAAATAGAAACTTACTGAATGTGTGATGTTTTCAAGAGAATCCAAAATGCAGTGAGCATAATCATAACTTGGATATATACACCAGTTGTCACCCGAACGTGGATGGGGGTGACCTGTAACAAATAGCGTGCCAAGGAACCAATCAAGATAAGTTACAATGGCCTGAATATATGAAAATGTTTAACAGGCGAAGACTTACCTTAATACGATAAGCTATCAAGTCATACATATTTTTATTCTCACTCTGCATATCTTGCTTCATCCCAAGTGTTGCCATGCCCTCATCAATCAACCCCCACTTCATATAATCAAAACTTCAATGATTCTGCGATTGGCCTATCCCTCCATGGACTGTTCATCTTTTTCTCTCGATATTCCTTGATTTCTTCAAGGCTCTGATTAAAAACAGAAACAAAAGAGAGAATTCAGAAGAAAAGTTAACACTGTTCTAAAAATCTGACAACATTCCATTTAACTGTTAATTTCTTTGCAGCGCTATTATTAAGGAGTCATGCGTTCCTGGTGATCAACATAAGCTAAACCTCTGTGTATCAGCTCGACAGCGAGATCATATAAGTCTTGAAAGTAGTCACTGGTATATGTAACCTGAAAAGGTGAAAGAAAAATGTTATTCAATGTCAAATAAGCAGAAAAATAGTTTGATCAGAAACATTATAGACCTTGAATGGCTGCCAACCCATCCACTGCACAATTTCCTGGATATGATCAATATATTCAACTTTCTCGGCTTCAGGGTTGGTATCATCAAACCTAGCATCACAAAGGACAAGCACGGCATATCAACTCAAACGATCTTAGTCTTGAACATAAGCTATTAAAATAGTAGCAGAAGACTGCCAGATCCCCAATAAAGGGTGGAAAAACATGGCAAATGAATCCCTAATTCATATCAAAGTATACTATCAATAACATCTAGATCTTGCCATGTGGCATAGGCTTGACTTGACCTAGTTGATCAGCCAACTTCAAAGGTTTCTAATGCTTTTTCGCCAAAGAACTGCAATGCTGGAGGAAGTTTGCATGCAACACAGTGCAGAAGTATTATGAAAATAAACCAGGAAATGTGGTCATGTGATATATTGTGAGTTAGTAAATTAGCTAGAATAAAAATTCATAATAGACATTGAAATGCATTTCAGGCACAATATCTCAGTCAATATTCTCAGAGGTCTTTTTGTGCCTAGCCCTGTCCACTAGCAACTAGTTTCAAATTGTGGTTGTGTTCATGTTGAATGATGGCAACAGATAGTAACTATGGGCAATGCAGCACATCCAAGTGAAAGAGCAAAGCAATTACAATAGATGGCCAGATATAAGTGCTCATAACATATATACATGATGGACTAAGAAATCAAATTATAATACCAGCATCAATGTAGAAGACAAGCATTTCCAATTGGCTACTTCCTAATCAATAAAATGTTGCTCATATTTGTCTTCTATTCTGTCAATTGAAATTATCCTAGAAAGACAAAATACATAGGAAAATTGGTTAATAAAAACTATCTACAGTACAATACTGCATGCAGAGAAAGATAAGGAATACCAGTGTCCAGCTAAAATATAGGGCAGTCATTTCTTTAGCAAAAATCTACATACACGGAAATTAGGATAACTAAAGAATGAACTATATATATATTATACACAGGCTATAAGAAGCAATCAAGTGGAACTTGAATAAATCATTGATGAAAAATACTATCCGATGAGACAATTCCTTTTACACTTACCTTAGATAGCATGATCCATTTCTCTCTTTTGCCAGACCAAAATCAATAAACATTGCCTGTACTATGCCATCAGATTAGGAAATGACTATCTTCTATACAATTTGGACACCAATGTTCTTATAATAGCCAAATATAATTACCTTGGCATGACCAATATGTAGATATCCAATAGGTTCAGGTGGGAAGCGAGTGAGAGCTTTTCCTCCAGTTGCTTTAAGATGCCTCTCTAGCAACTCCTTTGTGTTGTGAGCTCTCCATATAGCCCCATTTCTTTATCTCTGTGTGAACCTGATACATCAACAATAGCTATCTAATTATAGGGATAACTTTACAAAAACAAATGAAAGAAATTAAAAAAAAAGTTTTCTTCTACACAACATGATGCTGAACAAATCAACAAAGCAGAGATGTGACCAACTTGGACAAAGAAAATTAAATGTGACCATTATCACTCCAAGAACATATTTTTCCAGAGAACATTGATGAGAAGTTGAAGTAGCAGAAGCTCATGAAAACGGATTATGAACTAAACCAGGACATCATGTAATACATGACACATCGTGTGCATAAGAAGTCTAAGTGTGTTAGAGATACCTTGGAATTTTCCTCTGGTTGTGGAAATATATTGAAAGGGTTCACTTCCTCTTCAGAGGGTGGGACAGATGTTACTACTGCATTGGTTTGATTCTAACAATAAAAAAAATATATTCAATGAATAATTATCAGAACCCAGAAAATGATTTTTATTAAAATCCTACAAACATAACGTACCTCAACTTTCACAAGTTTTTCCTTCTTCTTTTTCAAAGGCTTTTTATCATCAGCTGCTGTCCTCTCACCGAGGATCCTACGAAGCTTTTCATCAATCATTTCCTGTCATCAAATTCAAAAATGAATAAAAACCCAGTGAAGCAGTTATATTTGACAAGATAGTGCTGAATGTTTTTTGCATGAATATAATTGTAAGACCTTCACGAGTTTAGCATCAGCCCATGGATGCCGCTTTCTAACTTGTCCACAAAGGTTCCCAACTGGAACAAAAGGGTGAGAAGAGATAATCAGCTTTATGAAAGAACTAGAATAGAAGAAGAAGAAGAGAAGCAATCCAATAATCAAAATATGGCAGAGTGACTATTAAATTCAACCATATTCTTTTATCCTTTAGAGATTGTCTGATCCAGAATAATTAGATGGTTAAATTCCACACTTTTTGTTTTCAAATTGTCCGCCCCATATATTAGTTATTAATGTGCCAAATCTGATGTATTTTGTTAACTAGCTAACAAGCCTAGGAAACAATGAATATGGAGATGAGGATCCTAGTATCCCTACCTAACAATGAGCACATTAAGAAGCCTAACTACCTATCCGGTACTCTGGTTGTCAAATGAAATTCGGTTATCGGGCCATGGGGGCAACCCGATCATGAAATTATCAGTTATTAATTTTGTTGAGTCACTGGATTCCAACAGTGAATAGAGGGTTATTGATTGACAAAGAAGGTCAACAGTATTCAAGGCTAAGTAGGATTATTTATCAATTCATATTTAACAAGAAGCAGAGCAGCATGCTCGATCTTCAGCATGTTGACTTAAGATCCAGCTCGCAAATGTCCTGCAACATTATAAGACCACCCCAACACCTCATCAGATACATAACAGATTAGATATGATCACCAACATATTTGTTTTTTATGTTGTTTTGCTGTAAACAATTTACTTTATATTACTATTAAACATGGGGTTTCATGCTCAGCCTAGGAAATAAATGTTGCATTTTCCACCCTTAAATATATGACATACAAAGAATACAAGCAGGCATTTGTGAGTTGCCTGTGTTTATTTCATTTTGTTCCATGACTAGAAAATTTAGAATAAAATGAGCTCACAAGTTTATGCATCACAAATAGCTTGCTTGAAAATAAATGCGGACAACTTGAATTACTCTACTCACTACAGCTAGTATAGATTGGTATTATCAGAAGATAACAGATAGCAGATCCATTTGAAGCTTAATTTACAATAAAACCAAGGAACATCAACTGCTGAAGATAGGAATGAAGGGAAGAATAACTAATACATATCGCACGGGTCTATGAAGCCTTTTACGGAAAATCTGTAACTGTTGCGAAAGTTTGGCACGGCTGGGACTCATGATAAGAAAAATAAGAATTCAATTACTTATAAAAATTTTAAGCATCCAGAACAGTTACAAAACTGAAATGCATTTCTTTTAACTATGAATCTAATAAAAATGAATTGCAGAGGTCGCTAGAGCCATGTTTTCTGCAATATGATTCTGGTACTCAAAAGACACTCAATAATGCTCAAAAACTCCGATGCTAAATGATGAAGGGCAACAGACTATTTCAGCAAAATGAGGATCCTATAGCACTTAGAGGATAGTGCCTATAGTTGATCTTGCATGACTGGCTTTCGAGGAGTGAATCACAAAAAATAGTATAGCTGCAACTGAAATATACAAAAGCATAGAATTTTTTTAAAAGAAAAAACCATTTATATGATAGCGCAACTCCAATATGGCATCCATATTTTCTTCCAGGACTGCAGTAACTGCTGACTGAATTTCTTCAATGGAGACCTCCATGCCTGCATGTCAGGGAAACAGAGTTAGTTATTAAATAAAATATAAGCAAAGCAGAAAGTCCAGCTAATCATTTAAACATTGATTACATCCTTGTTGAGAGTAATATTATAAGAGTTGATATATATATATATATATATATATATATATATATATATATATATATGAATCCTAAACAACATGGAAAAGTGTCCACCAATCTATTTCTTGCTAGGATAAATTCTAAAGAAGCTTGATTACGTTGAAAATATTCTTAAATGTTACAACTCACAATGCAGATCAACTACAGAAGAATACACTGAGTGTACGCATTAGGTGACTACATAGCAAAGACATGTTGTGTCATTGAGAGAGGTATAAAAATAAATCTTCAGCAAGTTCAGCATTCCAAATTTTCCCAATTTGTGGGCTAGTAAGATCTCTGTCCAAAACATTTGGTTTTTCTCACCACTAGAAGACTCTCAAGTAACAACCTCCTTACAATCAAACTCAAACTGACAAACAAATGGGAAATAAGTTGGTAGGGAAAGTTATGCTAGCTGTTCTCTCTAAAGCCCTCATCAGAAGGGGCATGAGAGAATCCAATAAATCCACTAAAACATTTTGCATAAACTCTATGTGACTTGTACATCATGGCACTTTCAAGTTACGAATAGGAGTCATATGACTGTGAAACTAACAACATCTATGAGAAAATAACATCACTAATAAAATAAAGCTATCAGTTTGAAAAAATTGCAAATATATGATCTTTTAAGCCTAACATTAAATGATTCTTATAAATTCATGAAGTTAAGACAACTTCCAATGAGTATTTATGCTGCTATTATACAGTTAAGTTTTATAAATATAGTATATAATGCCCAGTCATATGAGAAACCATTGATAAAGAAAGCAAGAGTTTAACTACAATTTCTCGCATAAGAAACAAGTAAAATAAATTAAAAGGATAGACAGCAAGAATCAAAGAATATAGGAGGTTTCATTTAAATTCCTACGAGTCTTGATGGGCAACTCTCACAGCAAGTCAGCAACGAGAAGTCATGTCTAGAGTCCAGAAAATATAAACAGTTGCTTGCATGACCACATAGAGATCTTAAATTATAGCTCATCCAGGCCCTAAAAGTTCCTAGATCTAGTCATCTTTCACGTCCTTGGACACTATTCATGATCAACATCAGAATGACAATATGCAGAAAAAACATACCTACACCACAGGTTTCTTCAAAATGTTTCAATTGAAAAGCTTCAGGGCCCACATTCGAGAGAAATGTTAGTGCTGCATCTAGCTGAGCAGGGTTCTTTATCTGCAAAATTTGTCCATAAAGCAGAAACGAGAAATTGACAGATCACAGCCTCAGAAAAGGCACAATAATAAAAAGAGAATTTAAGAAAAGAATGCATATAAAAAGCAGATCGTTCCAGTTTTGCAAGTACAATCCACTGTACAAAACAGTTTATGCCAGTTTCAATGCAATAAGTTCTTTAAAATTGTTCACTTGACATATGAATGAGGAAAAGATCAAAAATTGCGAAGATGTCAACAAAAGGAAAATTTGACGAAACTGCAAAGGTATTACCTTCAATGAAATAATGTATTCAAGTAAAACTGGCCGGTGGATGAGTGCATGGGCTGGGTATTTCGTTGCGACCTGCTCAACTAGAAAGAACCAACATTAGAAATCACTCGGATTCTCTGCTTCGCCACATATAACAGCGACCAAGATTACCATGAATAAGAGATTCCCAACGGTCTTGCTGCATCCATCTACAACTTTAGCCTGCAAGACATACAATAATTTCATATTCAACGAAGCAGCTGATCCAAAAAAAAAATTCAAGAACTACCGATAGAGTAGATTTCAAGAATAGAAATTTTTCAAGAACTCAGCATCGATTCTTCAAAGAAAGATCATTCGGAACCAAGAGCCAAGAACAAGAGAAAGAAAGCAAGAAAGTAAAAATTTTCAAGAACATAGCATCGGCATGTCGAGTCTTCAAGAAAAGATCATTTAAAGCCCCAAAAAGAAGACAAAGGAAAAGAGAGCATGGAAAAGATCACATACCTCTTTGATGACCGCCGTAAGGTTTGCGGTCACCTTAGGATTTACGATGGCGTTCTCCGCCGTGCGGCGGTCCAATCCGATGGACAGGAACATGCCCAAGGGCTGAACCTCGCCCTTCTTCCCCGAGACCACCATGGCCGCCTCTGATTCTTTTCAGAGAGAGGCGGAGTGGGGGCTAAGTGAGCGAAAGAAAGATTAGAGGAACGTCAAGGAGAGAGCGTTTTATTCTCCTTGATCGGATTTATGTCAAGGAATGGATTTGACCGTGGACGAAGACGGCCAGACCACCGGCACGAGAGCCTTGGGCCGCATTCGATCCCTAGAGCCCCCAAAAGGGGAGCAAAGAAACGTAGGGGGCAACGGCCAGGTCGGGTCGGGTCGGGTCTTGTATATAATCCGACCCGAGGCATGCACTGTTTTCACCTCCGAAATACTAAATAATTTTTCAGAAAAGAAAATTTTATATATTTGACTGAATCCGGAATGTAGAGCGGCAGGATTACTGTGCTCAAAAATATCCAGAGGCTGATAAAAGATCGCTACCTCTTTCAGGGTACCTATTGTACCGAGAGGCGAATACAACGTCCGATTAGATCGCCTTCTTTGCTCTTTATTATTCAGAAAAGATTCTGTAAATATGGTATGATACTGTCTCCAATTTTTATGCTACTTTATTTCTTTTGACTATGCTGGTTACACTTATATTAGATTGATGTGAGCAAAAAAAAAAAAAGAATATATATATATAAATGCTGAACGCAGCTTAAAACGACCGCATAATAGGAGAAACGGGTTAACGAGTGGCATTCGCCGCTGCCCATGAAAGATCCGCTATCTTGGAACTAAAACGGCCGCTCCTACCGAATACAAGAAGAAAGGTGGAAAACCCTCCCGAATCCCTCCTTCGTTCGCTCTGGTGTGTAGATTAGAAGCAAGCAATGCCGCTAACCGGATCCTCTCCCATCCCTCTCCAGAGCTCAGCCTCTCCCCATCCTCTCCTCCCCTCGAATTCCTTCAAGAATGTGCTCTCTCCCGGAACCCTAGCCCCCAAGAAGAAGAAGCTCTCCGTCTCCTGCCGTCGCTCCGACTACTTCGACCAGCAGAGGCTCGCCTCCCCCGCGCCCCGGGACTCCTCTTTCGCTCCCCAGCCCCCCGGAGGTGCCGGTTATCTCCTTACTTTCCATCGGGAAACAATCAACAACCGAGTGCCGAGCTTCCCCTTTCCTGCTTCTGGATCCAAACAAAGCTAACGATTTGCCTTGTTTCGCTACTCTCTTTGACAGTTCAATCTTCAAGGGTTTTCGTGGGGTACTCCATCTACAAAGGGAAGGCCGCCCTTACCGTGGAACCGAAAGCTCCCGAGTTCACCCCATTGGATGTATGTTTTCGCTGCTTTACACCAAAATTGCCCTCTTTCCTTTTCAATTCTGATTGAAAGGTGGTTTCTTTTTATTTGTTTTTCCGTTTGTTCCAGAGTTGATTGTAAATTATTTACCTTTTCCATTACATGTGCGGATGTTGCTTTTGGTCAAAAATTCTCTCTCTTTCATCACGCCAGAAAGATGGAGTCTTTTTTGTTTTCTGTCGGTTCTAGAGTTACTCATGGCTTTAGGATTTGCCAATGCGCAGTCTGGGGCGTTCAAGGTATCAAAGGAAGGGTTCATTCTCCTTCAGTTTGCTCCCGCAGCAGCAGTCCGGCAGTATGACTGGAACAGGAAACAGGTTTTCTTGGACCTCTTGCTCTTGGTTAAGATGAATGTTTTAATTACTTTTCATTACCTTATATATGTTGTCACATATTTTCTAATAATATGCCAAGCTTCTTCTTCACATTCTTCTTTTTTGATAAATCCTGTTTACATTCTTCAGAGGCAGATAATCCTTCAAATCATCAGGAACAAGATTGTGTGTGAAAAGGGTGGTTCTTGTGTTGGTTGACTTGGAGTTGGATTAAGACCATTGTCAGCTTTGAGATAGAGAATCATATAATAATTTTTTTTAAAAATAGAATATGTTCTGGAAGAAAACAGAATAAAGGATGCATGAAATTGCATGTCCTAAGTAAAGAAAGCAATCCTGGCCTTTCTGTCCTAATATGCTGATGCTCAACTAGAAGTCCTCCATACAAGTCAAGCGAGCCATCTAGTCCTATTCCTCACCATGTAATTCAGAAGTCTGGGTTTTTTTTTCATTTTGAATATGTTAAAAAGATTCTCTTTTGTTAATTCTCTCATGATAACTGACAAATCAGTAAGTTATCTTCCTATGGCATCCACTTGAGTTTCATCCTCTACTACATAAAGCTTTCTAATCCTTTTTGGTGAGATATAAAACTTAAGTTAGCTTTCTAATCCTTAAGCACATGTGCTATAAAAACTTCTTTTGTACCATGAAACTGCAAACAATATGTGCCCTTGACAGGTGGAGAAAAAAGAAACCCCAAAGAAGAGTTGACTAGAAATAGTGAGAAGCATAGAGAACATTTCTGTTTATTGAGCCTGTTAAACTTCTCTGCACTTGTTTGAACTTCAAGGATTTCATATTCCTCCGGTTACTTGTTCCTCAGTTGCCATAAGTGGCTTTGGTACAGAGTTCCTTCTCTGGATTCAAAAAAATGATATGGTAACAGTAGTTCCAATCTCAGTGAATTGCACAGCATGGCTAGAGGTTGAGTTTCACCTTGCAGCTAAGCAATGGATTCACCCACATAAGCTAATATAATACATGAATCTTGCTTGCAAATTTCTTTAGTTGAGTGTTATTGTTTGAATTCTTTTTGCACCTGAACTTATTTAAATTATATGTATATATATTAGAAAAATCAAGATATTCTGGAATAATACTCATCACACCTATACAAATAGATCAAATAACCATGAAAACTCAGAGAATTTTCATTTGCTTAAGTGGTCGCATGTTTTTTCACATGCCTTGCTTTTTCTATGTTGGATTTGTTTGTGTTCAATAGTGGACTTTTACTGTTGAGAGAGTTAAAGGTTATAGCTATACATTTATTCCATTTTAAATTTGCGTATGTTCTTTATTATGTACAGTGTAATACGTATTTATATTTTATATCGACAATGTATGCATTCTTGATCTTGCATCGTAAATGTTGATGATTCTTTTGCTTCTGTAGGATCATGTGCGACATGTTATTCATACTTAGCAAAGATTTATATCATTTGTCTGAAAATTAATGCATGCATATCTGGCTTAAATTTCGTATTTTGCTTACATTCAATGTAGGTTTTCTCTTTATCTGTACCTGAGATTGGCGCTTTAATGGCTCTTAGTGAAAAGGACTCATGCGAATTTTTTCATGATCCATTCAAGGGAAGAAGGTAACTTTCTTACTCAAAAAATGCCTACAGTATATATTGTTTTTTGGATTCAATGCGAATTTTTTTTTTCCAAGGAGAATCTTGATGCCTGTGAGATAATATGGATGATTTAGTGGTTCATATGATATAGATCTACTTTTTTACTTGAATGTTTGCTTTAACTAATGGTCTATGGTCATGTTTGTAAACTTGTTAGTAAATATAACCATCTTCTTTTGATTATCTGTTATATGATGTTTGTCAAACTTCATTAACTTCAGATGAAAGACACCTTGTTTATGAGGAACTTCATTTTGTGCTGACCTGTTGGAGGCTATCTATACTCATTTGCTAATTCTATGTAAACTCTACTAAAAGAGCTTATTTAATGTTTTAAGATTCAAAACTTCTGATCAACTTCACTTGACCAGGGTTTTTGAACATAAAAACTGGACACCGTTTCATTAACTTAGACTGGTCTTTGACTCAGTCCTGATAGTGAGCTATGCTATCTATGACCTTCGCATGAGTCCCATGATAATTGATTTCATGTTAGTTCCAATTTTATCAGCAGCTGAGCTTTGTATTCACCTCACCTTTATGTATTTTTTTTTAAATTCATGTTGTTCATAATAAGCATATAGCTCACAAGTTCTTGATGAACCTTCAAGTTTGTTTATCTCTTATCTGAGAAATTCACCTTATGAATATTGAAGGTCAGGTTAGAGGCTGACAAGTTTTTCTTTTGAGCCTTAAGATTTTTGCACATCTCATGTGAAGAGTCCTCTTCACATGGTCAGAACATGAGCCTAAATGTTGCCAAGAACCTCACTTGACCTTTAGAGATTCATGTGTTTTTGAATCTCATTATTTATGGTTTGAAAGTTAGCTTGGATGCTCTCGTGCATGTCATATGGGCTCCAAGGTTGAAAGTGGCTGCCACTTCATGTGGTTTGCAGGTTTAACTCAAAGTCTTAAATTTTTATATGTGACATACGAGTTGTCCCAATTCTAGTGATCCTATGAGACTAGATGTTTGTCTACGTGTGAAATTCCTGCCAAGGATTAAATTGTTCATGTTCATCAATTATACAGGACTAAAGATTGACCTTTACTTGATGTGCTATTCATAGATCAACCACAGGGCCTGGGCTAGAGCCTTAGGGGAGGAACCAAGGGGGAACATGGCACCTCCAAGATCTTAAGGCTCCTTAATCATTCTATAGTTTCAGTAACATTTTTCTTTTGTTTCTGGGCCTCTATTCCTCAATCTATTACCCCCCTCCTAAAGCTAAGCCATAACAAACAGCCCTTGTGCCGAATCCGCAAGTTATTTCGTCATGCTTGTGAGGATTAAATTTTTGCAATATATCAATATTTAGCTACAAACAAAACTTGCATGGCTGAAAAATTAATACAGTGAATAATACTTGGTCTAATTTGTGGGTCTTGTTGTGTCTTATTTTGACTGCATCTTTCATCAGCCCAACATATATGTTGAAATGATGGGTAAGTACATGCTGAAAATAGACTGAACAAGGCTTGTTGCATATTGGCATGGTATGTATGATTATGACAAGTTTCAGTTAAAGTATTCTGCAATCTTTCTGTCTTTGTAAATGCTTGTTTATTCTTCTTATCCGAATGGAACATCTTAGTTAAAATCCCTTTTCTTTTTTTGGCAGTGAAGAAGGCAAGATCCGGAAGGTTTTAAAAGCAGAACCTCTTCCAGATGGCAGTGGGCACTTTTTTAATCTTAGTAATTTCCTGATCTGATTTATGATAACACATGAACATGTACTTGCTCAAAATGTTTGAACACAGCAGTTTATGCTTTTTTAAGTTGCTTTCATTAAATAAATGTGGCATTATGATACTTGGGAAATCGCATGCATCTAAAGTTTTGATAGGTTATGCATCTCTTATTGCTATACTTGTATACGCTTTGGTTTTGTTATTATGGATATGCAGACAAGTAAGCTTTGGATGATTGTTTTTTAGAAAAATAACTGTAGCAAGCCAACTCCACTTATATATGCATATAGCTTGTGAACATTTTTCTCTTTGAAAAAAGAAAATGTTAACCTAGCTTCCTTCTTTAAATACTATCTTTCTCTGAAAGATTTCAGTACAAATATATTTCCCTCATTTCTTTTTGCAGGTGTTCAGAATCGCCTCCTGAATGTGGATGAAAGCATTTACATTCCTATCACTAAAGCAGAGTTCGCTATTCTAAAGTCAGCTTTCAACGTATGGCTCTGTATTACTAGATGCTACTTCAGTTTACATCATTCCCATTTTTTATTGAATTGGCTCTTGATTAAAATTTAGTTGAAGTAACCTTAAATATAGCAAAAATCTCCTGCCTTCGGATTTTATTTAGTTAGTATAGCAAGGGTTAGCACTCATTTCTGTAGCACTTATGCATTCAAAATTTATTTGTTTTCTATTCTCTTTGACATACTGTAATCAAATCCCTTAATAAACTGTGGAGAAAACCATAAAGGACCAGGAAGAAAATGTTTGGAGCAGGAAATTGGTCCCTTGCCCGAGTCTGATGTTGGTTAGCTTTGTTGAGAATGGTATAAGGTAAAATCATCAGTATTTTCTTTATGTTTTTAGTCCGATGAAGTCTTGTTCAGATAGGATCTACTAAAATTCGGGAAAACTTTTTTTTGAGGGGGTAAGCAGGAAACTAATTATTCACTTGCAGACCCTTTTAGGTTCGTCTTTGTCTGTGGTACTTAAAAGCCATAGTGCTTAAGGCACTATTTAATGCAATGTATTCTATATAGTCTGCAAAATTTTTATTTGGAGTGGAGTTTTGTTCGCCTCTTGGTTTTGAGCAATTTTTGTTCCATTGCGGTGATGATTGAGTTCCATAGGGATGCACGAGGAGCAAACAGAACTCAAGCCAACCCATCTACATTCCTATAATTATTCACGTACATGTTCTGAGAATTGTTTTATCAATGAACTGACTGGCTCATCTTTTTGGGCATACATATTGGTATATTTCTAGTATTTGGCATATGCGGTGCATGTGGAGGAAGACTGATATCACTGGAAGACCACTTTAGGCAGACTCAAAACTTGTGTGTGCAGTGCAGCTCACAAGGATGATTTCTATTAAAATATGATAAGAGAATATTATGAGGTCAGCTTTGCATGGAGAGAGTCAAGCATGTGTGGGGTGTGTGCATATGTTATATATGTTATGCGCGCACCCACCCACACATGCTTGCTCCCGTGCACGCACATACATGCATGAACATTTATGCGTCTATGTCACATGCACGCACACACACCCCCCCCCACACACATGCATGCATGCACATGCATGCATGGTACACACACACACACCCCCCACACACGCATGCATGCATGGGTGCATGCATGCACATGCATGCATACATACCATGCATGCATATATGGTATGTATGCAAGGATGTATGTATACATGTATATGTCTATGTCACACACATACCTACATGACATACAAGCATGCATATATGTATATATGCATGTGTGTATGTATGGAGGTATACATGTATATGTGCATATTGAGAGAGAGGGATAGGAGAGGGAGCGCAGCTATATATTGTGTTCTGCATGTGTCTTTATTATGAAAGAAAAGCGAAAGAAAAGACTTGGCATGAAGGGGTCATGGGGCGAGAGCAGCAGAGAATGGAAAAAAATTAATAGAGTTATTACAGGACTCCTCTCTCTCTCTCTCTCTCTCTCCCTCTCTCTCTCCCTCTCTCTCTCTCACACACACATATTGACATGGGCCCACATGATTTTTTTTTCCCAAGACATCCTTATGTAACTTTTATCTAAAGGCTTTACTCCTGAACTTTGGATTCACATGCCCAACTCTAGGTGGTAGATATAGTAGATATATTTTAAGGCCCCTTGACTGCTTCATGCAGAGCAAGTGCAGCATTTGAGGCTTTTATGTTATATATAGCTGATGCTGAAAAATTATAACATTTTCAGGCACCTCCATTGTTGCTGATAATAAACAATTATAATAAATCTTATAGTTGCTGTCGTGATCGTGTATATTTTCAAAGATATCATGTTTTCTTCTGCTTAGCTAGGTTAGTCAGGTGTACTGTAAACAGAAATAGAGAGCATAGTGGGAAACTCAGTTGTCGTTGAATCAGTTAATCACTATCTTGCTGTTTCTGACATGTAGTACCTTACCTGATCCGCTCTTTATTAGTTGTGCGCAGTGTAACCACGATCTAACTTTTCTGGCGTTTTTAATTTCATTCTGTTTCATTCCTTTTGATTCTACAGAAGAGAATGTGAACAGGAAAAATTCCATGTACTTATCAATTAATCATAATTTATTATACTTCTGGCAACATGCTGCACCTATTAAATATATGTGGATAAAGTAATAAACCGATGTGAACTTGGTATGATATATATGTAATATTTGCAGTTTTATGCTTTTCAGCACTATGAGTTCTGGTATGATCTATTCCATTTCTTTTAACCTAGTGGAAGTGTATTTATGTTTGAGTTTTATGATATGTCAGTGAACGGAATCTGATGTGTTTGCAGTTTATCTTGCCACACCTTCTGGGTTGGCATGCTTTCGCAAATGCCATCAAACCAGAGGACTCCATTCGTTCAAACAATATGACCGCGCGATCTGGAGCTGAATTGGAATGGGGCAGGTGAAGAATATGGCACAATGACATGCATGACAGAGGTTCCCTTTCAAGTCCATTTTGTTCAAGGAAGCAACTTTTGTATTCCTTCATGTAAGTATGCAAATGAATATTTCCTGTTCTTGCTTTAGTGTCAGCCTCACAAAAATTGTCAGCTAAAGGCTGGACATGTGAATGTTGTACCGTTGTTTATTATTGCTATAAATACTTGATTAGCCAAATTAGTGCTTATTTTTGTTTTCACACTTAAAAGTATTTATCATCAAAAACAATATTGAATATGTGAAAATAGATCGTAAATGTCTTTTACTCTCAATTATGACATTCTTGTTACACTTATATTACTATGTCATTGTTGTCATTGTTTTACTAACAGAAACAAAATTACTAATTGATGGCATTCTTTATAAGGGTCCACTTCAAGAACTCTGCATAATCACCTATGTCAATGATAATCCTCAAGGCATACACGAGAGTAATTTGGCATCATAGTAATCGGCTTATCCAAGCTCTATTTGTTTAAGCTTGTGTTTGATGACTCTGGATCTGAGTGAGCTACGGCCAGGTTGCCATGAGCCTCTTATGGTCATTGTTAGAAAAATTACATCTTGGTCTGCTCCTTGATGGATTTGCCGTATCTCCAAGATAATGCAGGACTATTTTAAAAAAATTGTTAGTAAACCACTCTTCCTTAAAATATGGTAAATTGAGATGCCTATTTCTTGCCCAATGAAAAATAAACATGTAACAATTATGGGCTCCAATCAACTGCATGCAAGTTCAGACTTTTGGAACTATTTAGTATTATATAAATTTGTGCTGCTTGATTAGGCAACCTACATAATTTAACTTGTCCTGTGGTTATATGATACATGCATGTTCTTTGGTGAGAAAGTTTGAAATTAGTCTGCTAAAAACTATATGTCTGGATTTATGTGTCCGTAAGTTCGAGCAATCTCTGCCTAAAATATATTTAGAACAACCCTAAACATGCAATTGCAAAAATAAATTGAATAGTTTCATTGATAATGACCTTCAGGTATTATATTTCTGCATGGATTCTATATTAGCCCTTTTTTCTCCCGTTTCTTCCCTTATTTTATTTCATCCCTATACTCTTCAGGCATTCCATCAGTAGGAACACAGAATTTTCAATTTTCTTTCCTTATTCTTTGGTTCTCTTGTTGGCTAACACTTGGGTGAAACACTGCAGTTAACTTTTCGCTGCATATGTATATGCATGGATCTTGGGCATGGGGAAAGACAATATGTCAGAGAGGAAAGAACCGAGCTTCTGGTGTTGCTCAACTGCATCGACCATGGACACTGATTTCATGGGCTGTGAATTGTCTGTTGTAGGTATTGCATGTCATGTGCACCATGTTGGAGCTTCTGTAAAATATAATGATACATGTCATGCGTGGTATATTTTGGTTGGGTTACTGCAAATATTGTAGACATTATCTTCATCATTTTCAATTATGTCTATGTTTTATCCTATAAAGTGTGGCAACATAACATCTTATACAACAAGAGATCTGCTGTAGAAAAAATATTAGGTTGAAAGATGTGATTTTGGGGAGCGTGAGGCTAAAGCTTCGAAGCAGGAGTTACATTTGCTGCAATTATATGAGAGAGAACCAAGGTTGGTGTCATTTAAGGATTAAAATCACACAATCAAGAGGAGAATGTAAGCTGTTTGCAAGGTGCTTAAGTTGTTTTGTGTATGGTTGAGGTATATCCAGGGAATGGATTGAAGTAACATTATTACCTGAAATTTAGGTTCCAGATCTGAAGAACAAAAAACAGATATGAAGGAAAATAGATGATGTCAACAAAGAGGTTGTGGAATGGTTTGCATTAGCATTCTGTCAAGCGACGGTATTCAGGTGGTGAAATCGATAACAGGATCCACATCTTAGTACGCCCGGTCAATTTTTCCATTGTTGTTCGTTTGGTGGTCTGAAACAGGAAGCCAATTTAGAATCTCTTTTTATGGTTGCATCGAGGGGCTGATGGCATGTTACCGGTTGACCCAAGCTGCAGATCTAGCTTTCGGGTGGGCCAACCCGGTTGTGTGGCACCTCGTGCTTGTGCCCCTCATCGATCCACTGCTTTCACCTGCTCCACCCTCCTCTGACTCAACTACCTCCTGCCCATCTCGCCAAATCGGTGCTGCATCCCTCTTCTTGGTCACCATCGTCACCTTTCCGTCCGCCATCACTTTGTTTGAACTCCATCAGACTACTTTTCCTTCAAGGATGGGAGTTGTATCTCTCATGCAAAAGAAAGATTCACCACCTCGTGCAAATCCACCGTTGGATCATCCACCACTATAAATTTCAAGGCACTCTTTAATTTTTTTTTAATCACATAATTCTAGTACAAGCATATTTAAGAAAGTTTGAAGATAAAACATAGTATTAAGGGAGAAGGAATAGTCTTATAGCTGTTCTCACTGTTCTGCAGCAAAGAATGCTCCCCGCTATCCTAGACCTTCCTCTTTTTTTTTGGTAAAAATCCTAGACCTTCCTTCACGGGAGAGATCCAACTCTTGTCCTTCCTTCTAAGATCGATTCATGCTTTCCGATCTGCCTTCTATGAAAGTTGCGAACTTGATCTGCCTCACTCGACAGAACCAGTCTCTGCCACTTCGAACACGAGGCAACGACTATATCCATGCTTCTGGAAGCATGGTGTCTCCCACTTGCAAGCTCGACCATCCAAACAGCCATGGTGGCCTCAAGCTACAAGGTTCCAAACACACCCTGAGGCGTACTTGGTGCTGTTTAAATGAAGTGCTTCCCGACTAGCCCATGGCACTCGCGAGTCCTTGATGACGTGTTGAAAGACAAAAATACAAGACCATAACTGAATGACATGACCATGAAACAAGCAAGGTCTCTGACCTAATTTTTAGTGCCTGCAGAAATTAGGATCAGGCCCGATTTCTCGGCTGGATATCAAGCTTGTCGTGGCATGAGTGACAGTAAAGCCAATTTACTTGGGTGTAATCGATAGATCGCCCAAACCAACATGGCCTTTGCCCGATATCAGTGAACCGGGTTTCCAACCCTGGACTGCAGCCTATTCAATATGCGGGGGCATATCTCAGTATAGAATATAGACGGGAGAAGGTAGATCATCGAGTGTGGGACACGGCAATACAGCACTTACAGGATGGGGAGCGCAGTAAACTGGTTTTCTGAAAAGGTTGGAAGATCCGGCCAAAGAAGATGATAGCACTGTTCATTTTCCATGGTTCGATCCTTCCCAGTAAAACATGGCTTGTTCGAATGATGATTGCTTCCTCTAAACCTGCAAGTACCATGAAGAAAAGGTGAAAAGAACCCAATCGGAGAGTGCAACTACGAAAACGGCAATCTTTTCTTCTTTTCCTCGTAGTTATTGAAAGGGGTGATTACACGTTTTCCCTGATGATAAATCTACAAAAATTTCAACCACCTATAGCAGCATTTTGGTGCATTGATTCAACTAAAAAAATGAAGCAGAAGAAATTAGAGATGAGCTACTTTTGCGTGAAGACCCACTTACATTTTGCCATGCTGCTTACACTATGCAACTCCTCTACAAGTGTACTCCTTTTGCTTATTAGATAAAAAAACTTAAGGCCCTTTTGGTGTGGTATGAATAAGATTGAGAGGAACCTACGTACCTGAAATGGCCGTCTCCTCGTGAGCCAGAGCATTCCAAATTCGACCATTATAGAAACTAAGTTTCAGCACCACTTCAGACCAATCAAACGTCCAAATTATGCTCTCATTGACTCAACTAAGTTTGGAAGCCTAGTTACCGACAACCAAAACAGCCTTCGATGGTCAAAAGGAATGAAATGTAAAAAAAAGGACAAATAAATATAAATTTAAAGATATAAAAGAATATCACTTGCCATGACAATCGTTAAGGGTAAATTCTAGGATGAGTGCAGAAGATTATTGGTGAATTGACAATTGGTCAGTTACGTTCACGCATACAGCAATCACAGGAAGAGCCATGGTTGAAACTGTGCAATTAAAACAGGACTTGCAATGGATTCCAATTGTGCATGGTTTCGCTGCTGACTGCTGAGGCATCCTGAATAGACACAACTATCAGAATTTAGATATAACATTAAATAGCCAAAACATTGAGAGCTGAAATTACACCAGAAGAATTATCAGGGTGACATGGAAAATCGTCTATTAGATGGAATCAGCACTAACAACATATGTATAGCAGGCGCATCAAAGAAACAAACCATATGAGCTTCAGCACTTCAGGTGTTCCAATGTCCAGTTCTGACATGCAAGGGACATCCCTATGGACACAGGAAGATGAACCACTGAAGAATGTTATCTTGAAGCAGTATTAGCCAATGATTGGGGTCTAAGTCCTCTTATGCTATGTCCTAGATCCCACAAAGCATTTAATTCGTGCTATGTCATATCCCGAAAATTTTTGGATTGTAAGATCTGTTTTTTCACCCCTTAATAAAGACACATGTAACACTTAGACAAAAAACCACAAAATATTTCACAAAAATGATTTGCAAAGGAAGCTGGACTAAGGAGAACAGTAATTCCACGCCAATTTGAAACTGCTGGATCTGATGATTTAAAAAAAAGTACATAAAGATAAGCTTGTGATCAAGTAATTAATGAATATACTAGCTAATAAGATGCAAGAATCTCAGGACTACTGGGTAAAGGGCCTACAGAACAGCACCTAATTCTTACAGGTAAAGTAAGAATGGAAAGTAGCATGAGTAGTAATGGGAACTAGGAACGAGAAGTAGTAGTAGTGGTAATGTAAAGTGACAATGGAAAGTAGTAGCAGTAATAATGGAAAGTGGCAGCGGTGGCAGCAGCAGCAGCAGAAAGAAGAAGAAGAAGAAGAAAAATGGGAAAAATCAGTCAATACCTGACCAAAGATATTTACTTGGTCGAATGGGACCCTAATAATCAAGCAAGAGGACACATAGAGGTATACTCCTGATCAAGGCTGAGATACTACCTGCTAGACAGATGCGAAAATGTAAAAGATATTATTGGAAGACAATGTAGTCAAATTCTGGTTCAACTAAGAGAATGAAAAGAACGGAAAGATGGGAAGGAGCAAAAATGCTAGCTTCATACAATGGAACAGGCAAACGAGAAAAAATTTTAGTAGAAACTTCCACATCATAACAAAAAAGAATTGTTCCAGGCAGTTACCATACCAATTAAGACAAGTTGCCCTTTTAACAGAAGATTTATTTTTAAATATAAAGAAAAATGAATTTATAAAACTTAAGCACCACCTAATGATAGAAAGAGGATACTTATGAAGATTAACAAGACAATTGCTCTAATTAATTAAATAGAAAACAAAGGCCTATGGATACAGGAAAGCAAGGGGTAAACAAATAGCCAAGAAAATGTGGCAACGGTAGAAAAAGCTTCATACTCACTCACCACCTCTGTAACCATAGCAGAATTAGCAAAGCAGGTACACCATTGGTCATAATAGCTGATTGCTTTGAGAGCAATGGTAATGAATTGGACAGCATGGTCCCAAAAATCTACAAAGATGGAAAACCTCTGTCCACATCCATTCCCTGGATCTAGGTGTTCAAATTTTGTGGCCACCAACCAACAGTCTAGATCTTCATATATAGGGACGCAAATTTTGATTCTCTGTTGTATCAGCATAAATCAGTGACTCTGGGTATGTTTGGTTGTTCAGAAACTATGGGAAAGAAAAAAGGAAAAGGTAAAAATTTTCTAAGAAAAAGGAAAAATCCAGCCAAATTTGGAAATTTTTGCATTATTTGAGTTTTCCTGCCATCCAAACAGTTAGAAAATTCATTCCAAATCTCTAGTTTCCTAAAGCCTTTCCAAGCAACCAGACATAGCCTAAGGTGCAGAAGCCCTTGTCACAGCGCTAGTAGCTATCCAGGTATAACATCCAGTCCCCTTGATAAGGCTTCAAGAACTATCTTTTAAAACCAAACAACCATACCGTGCATGTTACGTATTGATTGGCCTTGGCAGGATCTCACTGAGTACGACAACAACAAAAACACACCACCGCCAACAACAACAACAGCAACAACAAAATGTTTTACCAAAATTTTAAGGTTAATATAACTCAATTATGGGTTCATAACCAAGAATCTGTTTACATCATGTCAAAGTGTCAACACTATTAAAAAAAGTAAATACAAATGCAGCAATCATACCAGTACCACTTGGCTGGGTCGGACACTTCATTTCTTTCTAGAGTGAGATGGACTCATGACCGCTGGACTTAAATCTCGCTTGCTGACCTCCATTATATTGCTTGCAAAGAGATGCAGGCCAAACCACCAAAACAGAAGTTAACTTCTAAAACTTGGCAAAATCTATCAAATTGCTTCCCATCCGCCAACTGTAACAAAAGCAGAAAAGAAAATAGGAACATTGTGATAAAGAAAACTTATTCTGCCAAGGACGTGCCACATGATAACCACTCCTTAACTGTTTCACCCCTTTTGTAACACGAAAGTTTGGTAATATTCTGCTTACACGGTTAGCATTGAGTTGAAAAAAAACTGAAGCTGAAAATAAATATTCAATCAAAAAAGAAATGATTGAGATCTTCACCAATAAGACATTTGCAGGTTTGACATGACCAATTCTGCAACTTGACTGCATACAGTGAAAACATAAAAAATTACCTGGTACAATACAATGTTACACGACAAATATCAAGAGAGAGTTCATATCAAGTACAACCCAGGCAACTATATTAATTAGTATTAATCTAAGATGTTACCAGGATTTCTATAAGAAATCAATTCATCCAACAACAGAGCTAAAACCTTTTTTGAGCATGTGTTGGGCCCATGTAATGTGCTCAACCTAGTTCCACAATTCGTATCGCAACTTACACCCCTTCCAAGAAACCAAAGGTTTCCAAAAAGTTCATAAAATGATACAACTTTCTCAACTTTTAAGCAACTATCAAAACTGCTTCCTTTTACTTCTAAATATCTTGTGCCTCCTTGAGTAGACATAGAAGAAACCAAAGACAAATACTGCAGCCAGAGAAACTGATGCCCATGGGAATGGTGGATCCTTGAAACAAACCAATGAAGCCTCCAGCTCCTGTGATGCCTCATAGATTAAAGTATGTATGGCATAGAGGTCATGATCTGAAGACCTCAAAAAGTACACAGCCTTCTCATAATCCAAATGGGACAAAGCTGAAACCACCTTCTCGAGCTTGTACTTGAACAGATTCCACCTCTGCACAAACACCGCATGCCTATTCTTCTTCAGAAGCTTCCTATCCCCACCATGAGCTGCCATGGATGCCAATACATCAATGGCACTAGTTATTGAATAATTCAATGTGGTAAGAAGAACATTTCTCCGAGCTGCATCTCTTTGAACAAAAGAGAGGGACAGAGTTTCTGCAAATGGACCAAATGGAGTTTGTCCAACACTCCAAGTGTAATCTACCAATGTACTGTTATGCTCTGGGCTCCATGACAGATGGGTCGGTGAGACACCCCACATACTCTGGAGGACTGAACCAACAATTGGGCGGTCCAGATTACGGGTTTGTGTTATCACATGTCGGCCATTGCAGCTGTAGTCGCTAACTGTCTGTGAGCTCCTCGTCCTCACGGCGATCACCATGTCCCTGAAAGCAATGGCCTGGTGGTACCGGTCGAGCAAGAGGAGCTTGTCGTAATCCAGATCAAAGACATACACAGGCAAGACCTTGTCGTACCCCTCTTCGGGAATCTCCGCCAACCGGTGTATCTCTTCCACAGAATCTGATAATATCTGACGAAGGCGTTTTGAATCTAGATACTCGCTCACTATCAAAGTGTAGTTCTCAAACAAGAATCGAGATGTGAAGGAGTTTGTCGATCGGGCAATAGCAAAAGAACAGATTGGGCACTCCGAGAACTTCACGCTGTATGATCTGAATGTCAAAGATTGATCCTTGTATGCAAGATCACTTTCCCTCAGTGTCTGCTCAACGGATTTCCAATCCAAACCAGTAGGATCCCGAGCATCAGATCCATGGATGTGGACGAACTGGATCAGGAGTGAGCTCTCGAAGAAGACAGGAATCCTCAGAGATGGAACCAGGAGGGCCTGGTATGCGCTTAGAACTAAAGAGGCAAGGTCGGAAAGCAGAGCCTTTTCCGATTTGGGTCGCCCATGAAGGGCGGCCAAAGGGTGGAACTCACCTCGTGGAAGCAAGCCCTCGCCGGAGAGGGCCGGCCCGTAGTCCACCGGTCCGGCAGCAAGGTCAATCCACACGTAACGCTCCTTCCCGGTCCAGAGAGTCCCCAAGCACTTGGAGAAAGCCGGCGAGGCATCACTAGCGTCGTAGGAGTACGCGTAGGGCTTGGACTGGGGTTCGAGATTCAGCAAATAGATGTAGAACCCTGGGGCCGCGCTCGAGTCCTCCCGCTCGAAATCCTCCTGGATGATCCGATCGACAATGAAGTGGGGGACCGAGACGAGGGCGGAGCGGTAGAGCGGGGCGGGGGCAGAGTCGAGGTGGGCTCGGATGGCGGTGGAGATCTGGGGGGCAAGGGGGGAGTGGGAGGGGTCGAGGTGGAAGGCGTGGCCGACGGCAAGGTGGTGGGGGCGGGCGCCGATGGCGTGGAAGTGGGCGGAGGAGAGGGCGGCGGAGGCGAACGAGTGGAGGAGGGAGGGAGCGGCAGCGGAGAAAGAGCCGACGAGCTTGACGTAGACGGGGACGGAGATCTGGAATGAGAGGAGGTAGGAGACAAGGGCGGCGTGGTCCGGGGAGGGGAGGGAGGCGGCGAGACCCTTGCGGAGGACGGTGGGGAGGGCGTGGAAGGAGTCGTTGGCGGCGCGAGCATCCCGGCGGGCCTGGTCGGCGAGGAAGGTGTCGAGTCCGAGAGCCGGGAACGAGGACGAGGGGATCGGGAGGGAGGAAAGGGAGAGAAGAGACAGGAGGAGGATTAGGGTTTTTGACATCGTTGTATGGAGAAGCAGGAGATGAATTAGGGCTAGGGTTAAGGCTTTCGAGCTTCGAAGGGTCGATAATGGCGAGGAGACGGGGCGTGGTATGATTCGAAGGGAGGAATTAGGGTTTTGGTAGCATCGGCACCGCCGCGAAGGGACGAAAGAGTGGGAGGGGACCCAAGGGCCCCGGGCAGGAGCTGATTTAAGAGAGTTAGGATGGTGTGACTCGGACGAGTGACCGAGATGACTCTGCTGAATCGGATAGTACAATTGTGCAACAGTGGGGTGCTGTTAACTTCTTAGGCCCTGTTTGGAGGAGCTGTTGGCAGTAGAGCTGTTAGAAGTAGAGCTGTTGGAAGTAGAGCTGTCTGAAGTAGAGCTGTTATAAAAAGCTGTTTGCTGTTTGGTAACTACATTCGTAAAGTGTTGTGGTACTTTGTTTTGTGTTTGGTAAACAAACTGAGAAAGTACTTTTGTATGACAAAATTACCATAAAAGACATTGCATAGTATTATACAACAGAACATAATAAAACATAACATAAATTAATACATAAATATACGATATAGTATAATATTATTGTAATATAAAATAATATTATGTTAATATAGCATAATAGTAATATATTATTAGAGTAAATTAATATTTGGTAATTTAACATAATATTAAGTTATTTAACATAACATATTAATGTATTATGATATAATGTAATATATATTATATTTATAGTATAATACAATAATAAAAGTATAAAATATTATAATTGTTAGTATAAATTAATTTCTCATAATATAACATAATATTAAATTATTTAAAATAACATATTAATGTATTATAATGTAATGTAATATAATACAATATTTATAGTATAATACAATAATAAAGGTATAAAAAATTATAATTATTATTATAAATTAATTTTTCATAATATAACATAATATTAAATTATTTAAAATAACATATTAATGTATTATAATGTAATGTAATATAATATAATATTTATAGTATAATACAATAATAAAGTTATAAAATATTATAATTATTAGTATAAATTAATTTTTCATAATATAACATAATATTAAATTATTTAACATAACATATTAATGTATTATGATATAATATAATATGATATTATATTTATAGTATAATACAAAAATAAAGGTATAAAATATTATAATTATTAGTATAAATTAATTTTTCATAATATAACATAATATTAAATTATTTAACATAGCATATTAATGTATTATGATATAATATAATATGATATTATATTTATAGTATCACACAAAAATAAAGGTATAAAATATTATAATTATTAGTATAAAATAATTTCCCATAATAATTTTCCATAATTTCCCATAAAATAATTTTCCGCGGTCCAGGGGCTCTTCTTCGTGGTCCACGCTCGAGGAGGACCTCAGCGTGGGCCGCGAGGTTGATGATAAAAAAAAAATAATAGATTGATTTTGGAAGGTATGGAAAAGGATTAAAAATTTTTTCTTCTAAAATATGGTTGAAGAGTTGCATACAAAAAATGAAAAGAAAAATACATTTTCTTACGAAAGGGAGTCTGACGGCTAGGGTTCTTGGCTCCAGCAGATTTTTAGGTTTATAAAGGGACAAACTATGTAATTATGTTATTTTAATATGGGCATTTTTGTCAAAAATACAGCTTTCCAAAAAAGCTGAAACAGCTTCCTCCCAAAAGCTCCAAATTGGAGCTTCCTCCCAAAAGCTGTTTTCAGCTTCCCGCAAAAGCTGAAACAGCTTTTTGAAAAATTTACCAAACACAGTTTTTCATCTAAAAGTACTTTTGGAGGGCCAGAAAATGCTTTCTGACCCTCCAAAAGCTCTCCCAAACAGGGCCTTAGCTTATTTAGTGGTTTCGCGCACCGACCGTGGCAAAATTTCGTAATATCTGCGGATTGTAAGAGCTTAGTGGTAAAAATGCTCATGTTGTCCGCCAATATGACCTAAACCAAGGATGTTGAGGATGTTCATGGCCTTGTTTATGGAATTTTAACATTTGTGTATGGTAGGATACTTGAGTGAAAATTCCACTTGAATAACTATATTTTGAGACGATGCAGTTCGATAGGCCATTATCTCTATCATCCTCCCCACGAGACATAATGGGCGGGCAGAGTTAAACCAGGCAGGGTTGGACAAGTCGGACCAGATAAACCTATAATTTTTTTTTATCTCGAAAAAGAGATTTGTAGAGAGTTATATATATTCAGAGTGGATTTGGTATGGATTTTACCATTATCTATGCCCACCCTGGAACTATTATAGGTCAAGTAAAACCCATACCATTAGAGTTGGGTCAAGATGGATACCTAATGAGGTGGAGTAAATTGCCATCTTTAGCTGCACAATAAGCTTAGTGTAAAGGGTCGAGCTATGAGAACTTTAACTTCATGGAACAGCTGAGGATGTATAAGACAGTTCTACGGCACCAATCAAGCGATGCACCAATGGCGGTTGCTAGGAGGGGTTGGGGATGTATGTTTCACACAAAAGAGGGATTCGCCTTCCTTCTCACTAGTTGCTTTGAGAGCCGTACAAGTGGATACATGATGGAGTTTCAGATGCTTTCAGATCTATGCAGTATGTGATCCAATGGTGGATTCATGCGAAGAAATGTGAATCCTTCTTTCGTGGGGTACTCTACTTTTACTTTGCATATCATGTCACCTACTTGCTTTGAAAGACTAGGGCTGCTCCATCATTGAAACAAGCTTTTCAACCTCGAGATTGTGACCCAAATACTCACTCTCCAACAACAAGAGATAGACAAGGGGGTTGCCTGATCATAAGCACCAATGGCTACTTGTTGGGGGTCCACAATCGCCTCTCTATTAGTAGGAGCGTATTTGGCAGCAAAAAGCACTCCACATGGTTGGCAGCAGGGGATCGAAATGCAAGATACTACCATTTGCTCCACATTATTGTGTAGGAAACATAATAAGACCTCCTAAACTCGACCAGATGGAACTAGGGTGGAAGACTCTACTATGATATATGCTGAGTTTGTCTTATTTCCAAACTTGGTGGTCAGACAATCATGAGCCTATCTTTTGCATTGCTGTTGGTGGAGCAGCAGGTTGATTAGGACACCAATGTTGGCCTCACAAGACCCTTGACCGTCAGGATCTCGTGTGTTTTCGACCATCTTCTACTATGATCTTTGACCTATTGTCAAGCTGAACTTGTGTCAAGTAATGAAACATTTCTTCAACATAGGACAAATGACTTTGGCTTGGAAGGCAACTCATATTATACTTTAAGTGCCCTAATCCATGCGAGCATTCACATTTCCAGCCCATCAACCTTTGCAATGTTACTTATATTATTGCTAAAATTATGGTAAATCAGCTAAAGCCTTACTCGATGCTCTGAATGCTGTGATTTCACGGAACAAACGGCATTCGTGTTAAGACTGCTTGAAGAGGCGTTGCACTCCTTGCATAGCTTTGACAAGTCAGGCTCTCATGGCCATTAAACTCGACATGAAAGAACTTTATGACAGACTCCAAAAGGATTACCTTGAGGTAGTATTGTGTCAATAAGGATCCCCTAACTTCTAGATTTCGTGGACTCAGGGGGCCATTTAACCTCCATCTTTTGCTATTTTGGTTAATGGCACTCGATGCTGTTATTTTTTTCTGCATTAGGGAGTAAGTTAGGGCTACTTGCTTTTCTTGTACCTGTTCATGTTATCGCAATTTAACATGCGATCCCTTCATGGACTTGCATGTAAGGAAAAGTAGCCTATTGATCGATTCTTTAATTTCCGATCTGTCACCACTTGAGAATGATAACCATGTTCTATATATATACTTCAAAGGGTCTGGCCATTAGAAAACTTGGCCAAGTAAACGAAGTGTTTAAAAACCGGTCAAAAGGGTTTTTTGTTAGAGTCCATTCCATAGAAGGAGCAGCCATTAACTTCCCCTTCATCCATGCGCAAACTCCTTATCCAACGCGTTGCAGCAAGCAGCTTTGTGGTGTCTCCTTCAACCAATTGCAATTTGCTCAGAGCCAGATAGCTCTTAACACATTTTATGTATGCAGATGACTGTTTGCTTTTGGGTCAGGCTACGACGCAGAGATACCATCAGCTTGGGGCCATGGCAGCGAAGTATTGCCACAACTCCGACCAACAGGTGAACCTGCTCAAGTCTGTGGTGTAGCTTAGCCCATGGTTCAACCCTCGATGACAATAATAGCTACTGCTGATCCTTGAAGCGGGATTCTAATTGAGTAGATCAGGTGCGGGCGTACCAGGCTAGATCTACATCTACTAGTCGGGGATGTATGCCGCCTTCTAGATAGTCTCAATTCTTACCAGGTCGCACATATGTTTCGTAAGGCGAATAGTGCAGCGGACTGGGTCGTTTCCTCCGCAGCGCATCACTTTGGGACTTTCTTATGGAATGACACTGGCCTCATTCTGCAGGGCCTCGATCGTGTTTTGTATTCTGATTGCTCGTAGCGTACTCACATCCAAGTATAGTGAGAAGCCGGTTTACCAAGAAAAAAAAAAATAGAAACAGGATACTGGCCTGGTTCGTGTACTTATTTGGGACTACCAGTGTTTGGAAGGAGTCCTACTACGGTTGAGTTTGGCCCTCTCATGTCTTGGATCCGCGACAGCCATCCGGGATGGAATGGACGGTTCGTTCGAGCTGGAAACAACGTCGGTGAACGATATGCCGATATTCTCTCTCTTTTCCGTAGAAACCACATTTAAACGGGTGAGTCTATGGTTGAACCGATGTCGGTGAGTCGCGTTGCTGGTGAAAGTCTGCTGCGTTAAATCAAAGCCGTGCATCCTACTTTTTTCTCATGTGCTCAGCACGTGTCAGGTCATCATTTATAAATAGAGGGGCATAGGTACCGTTGCTTGGTTTTCTGGGTTTCTCGGTCTGTTCTCTATGCCCTTTCCATTCTCCGGCGATCCTCGGAGTTCCATTGTATCTCGTTGCGGTCTGATCGAGAGGATGCACGGTTTGGAAGCTCTAACGGTCAATATCCATGGCGAGTACCTGGCGGCGATCGTCCGGCAGCACCGATCGGGCCTGCTCACCGCCGCGGACTCCACCAACCTCTGCCAGTGGCGAACCCCTCGACGAAATCAAGATGCACCTCTCCGCTACCGAGTACGGCCCCTATCTCTACGATGGCTACTTCTTTAAAATTCCAAGATATCCTTTTTCACATTCAAGATCCGTTCTTTTTGCCCTTTACTAGCATGCGGTAATGCATTCTTGGGAGATTTCTGTATGACCGTCTAGAATTTCTTATCTTTCGCATAAAAGTCGAAATTTGATATGAAAATTTGAGGCTTACAAGTAATGAGTTCTATAAAACTGCGAAAAAGCTTGTGCTTTTATAGTTCATTGCGGAGCATGGCAAAGATATGCTGTTCTAGTGACCGTTTGTTTGGATTGTCATATGGGGTAGAATTTTTCTTTGAATAATCTTGCAAGAAGAAATATATCTTGGCATCTCAAGAGATGAAGTTAATTTTGTAATGCAGGAAGATGAAACCATCTGAGTCTTCTTGATATCCTGGTATCTTGATAAGGTAAATGTTGTAAGTATATCTTGGTATCTTGACATTTGAGTTTCTTTACCCTTTGGCTGAGATGTTGTTGTTGGTTGGATTCTTGCTCGATGATCACCGGCGAATGAAAGCAGAAAGGCTCATGGAGAGTTGTTCAGAGCAAATCTTTGGGATTTTGGTATAGCCCGGTTGATGAGTCTCAGGTTTGATTCTTTATGAATAGCAAGGACAATGCTTTTGTTTTGTTTTGTTTGTATAATTTTTGGTTGGTAGTTTACATTATTGATCTTGTTTTCATACTTGGTTGTAGCCTTCTATTTATTTTCTTATGACTATAAGTGTCTTTTCTTTTGTCCTAGGTCTATGATATAGAGGATTTTTTTTTTTGATGCCTTTCAAAATTTATCCCAAGCTTCATGCTTACTGCATATTTCTTTTGGAACTAAACCTTGCATCTGGAATTTGCTAGTTAAACAAAAGTCACTGTTCCTTTTTGCCTTTTATGTGAGATGAACTTTCACCAAATCAATTTCTTAAATTCAAAAAAGGTTGTGAAAAATGGGATCTTTTCAAGTTGATTTGGTTTCTCTTCAGGGTATCTGGGGATCCAAATCCAACACATTTGAAATGGATCATGCTTTTCAACTAAAAACTAATCCAAATAGCTTTTGGTCAAATTGGAGTAATCATCGCCACCTAAGATCAAGTCATCTGATAATCATCACTGCCTAAGATCAAGTCATCTGCAAATAATAAGTAGGAAATTAGAGGCCCTTGTCTACTAGGTTGCCCTTATCAAACAAAAAATTGATAATTTTGATTGCCCACATTTGTTTCACAAATGATAAACTATTCATCCATTATAAGTTGAGATAGTCCGTAATTTTACTTATTTGTAAACATAAATACACAATAAATGTGGTCTCCATATGGTTTGTTGCATTAAGGTGACAAGATAGCAAGTCATTGCGCAACTCGGAAAAATTGTCAAATTTTATATCAATTGCAATATTAGGCACAACCACCATCCATCAATAACTTTTTTTCAAAAAATTATTTATTTTTAGGGCAATAGTGACGATATTTGATTGTCCATGTTTATTTTTATAATTGATATTACTATTCGTCAATCACAAGTCTAAGATAGTCCACAATTATAACCTCAACTATCATATGTAAACATACATTAGTCATTAGGGCAACGGCTTGATACTCCTGATGCATTTAGATATAAAAGAACAACGTTTGTTGGAGGAAAAATGGACCACCCCACAAATACAATTAAAGCACCCAAATCCGACAGCGAGCCGAGCTCATGCGAGCCGAGCTCAGAGGGCCGAGCCGAGCTCATGCAGGCCGAGCCGAGCTCAAAAAGTTGAGCCGAGCTCAGAAGGCCGAGCTCATACAGGCCGAGCCAAGCTCATGCAGGCCGAGCTCATGTAGTCTGAGCCGAGCTCGTGCAGACCGAGCTCATGCAATCCGAGCCGAGCTCATACAGGCCGAGCTCATGCAGTCCGAGCCGAGCTCATTCAGGCCAAGCTCATGCAGTCCGAGCCGAGCTCAGAAGGCTGCCGAGCACAGAAGGCCAAGCACAGAAAGTCGAGCTGACCTCAGAAGGCAGACCTCGTCGTCCACATGCTGCAGCCATGCCCTGCAGCAGCCTCACCGCACCATGCTTTACTTGCCGGCCATGCCACGACATATCCACTAGGGATCATACCCTGCTACGACTGTCAACGCCTCACCATTCCCAAGAATGGACTGCACTGCGCGCCATAAGTAAGCTCTGGCTGCGCACCATCTCCTCCCATGATGGAAACGGACCATCCACGGCAACTCATTACTTCACACGCCCACGTCCAATTGTGACGGTAACTCATTAATTCGCCTAGTCACATCACAGGTAACCCCGCCACTCCTCCTATAAAAAGGGGAGCTTCTTCCTCTAAAAGGGGGCTTCTTCCTCCCAACGGAGGGCTTCGGACTTTTACTTACAGTCTATCTCCTTCTCCAAAATTAAGCCCCCCTCTGACTTAAGCATCGGAGGGCCGGCGCCGGAAACCCCGGCCACCGACTTTTTGCAGGTGCCCCGGAGAACGCCGCCCGCTGACGGACCGCCACCCGCCATCTCACGCTGGACCTCCTCCTTCTCAGCCAAGTAGTCACCCGCGGGTCCAATTTCCAGCAACAGTTGGCGCTAGAGGAAGGGCAGTGGCGCAGCCCAGAACTCAACGCCTGCCCCCTAAGGGTCTCCAACGACTCTCCGCCGGTGCTGAGCCAAGTCCTGAGGGACTTCGAAGCTCGAGAGCCGTCAAAATGCCTCCAAGAGGTACGAGACGTCACCTCGGCTTTAAATAATTTCAATATTCAATATATTCTCAGGTCGGAGAAGGCAAAAGCTGACCTGCGAAAATCTACATCTACAACGTCGCCCCAATCTGAGTGGGGGCGCACGGTCGCCAACGGACAAGGCCCGTCGCCCCGGATATCTACATCTCCAACGTCGCCCCGATCTGAGTGGGGGCGCACGGTCACCAACGAACGAGGTCTATTGCCCCGGATATCTACATCTCCAACGTCGCCCCGATCTGAGTGGGGGCGCACGGTCGCCAACGGACGAGGTCCGTCGCCCCGGATATCTACATCTCCAATGTCGCCCCGATCTGAGTAGGGGCGCACGGTCGCCAACGGACTAGGTCCGTCGCCCCAGATATCTACGCCCTTCGACGCCATTCGACGACATTCGACGACATTTTGACGACATTTCGACGCCTCCTATGACAACACGCCCCGATCTGAGTGGGGGCACCCTGCTGAGTCGACCACAAGCCAAAGAAAGCCGCTGAGTCGACCTGAAGTACTTAACTCCAACTGCATGAGAGGTACACCCTACTTGGCACGTACATCTCCATAGATATTTGGCTATATTACAGGATGATCGACGACTGGACACTTCATTTGCCTGAGCCAAAAAGCAGCTCGAACTCGGAAGTCGGAGGGTAGTGTTGGGGAAAAAATGGACCACCCCACAAATACAATTAAAGCACTCAAATCCGACAGCAAACCGAGCTCATGCGAGCCGAGCTCAGAGGGCCGAGCCGAGCTCAGAAGACCGAGCCGAGCTCATGCAAGCCGAGCTCAGAAGGCCGAGCCGAGCTTAGAGGATCGAGCCGAGCTCAGAAGGCCGAGCCGAGCTCATGCAGGCCGAGCCGAGCTCCGAAGACCGAGCCGAGCTCATGCAGGCCGAGCTCGGAAGGCCGAGCTCATGCAGTCTGAGCCGAGCTCATGCAGGCCGAGCTCAGAAGGCCGAGCTCATACAGGCCGACCCCTTGTAGTCCGAGCCGAGCTCGTGCAGACCGAGCTTATGCAGTCTGAGTCGAGCTCGTGCAGACCGACCGAGCTCATGCAGTCCGAGCCGAGCTCAGAAGGATGCCGAGCACAGAAGGCCAAGCACAGAAGGCCGAGCTGACCTCAGAAGGCCGACCTCATCGTCCACATGCTGCAGCCATGCCCTGCAGCAACCTCACCGCACCATGCTTTACTTGCCGACCATGCCACGACATATCAACCAGGGATCATACCCTGCTACGACTGTCAACGCCTCACCATTCCCAACAATGGACTGTACTGCGTGCCACAAGCAAGCTCTGTCTGCGCGCCATCTCCTTCCATGATGGGAACCGGCCATCCACGGCAACTCATTACTTCACACGCCCACGTCCAATCGTGACAGTAACTCATTAATTTGCCCAGTCACATCACAGGTAATCCTGCCACTCCCCCTATAAAAAGGGAAGCTTCTCCCTCTAAAAGGGGGATTTTTCCTCTTAAGGGAGGGCTTCGGACTTTTACTTACAGTCCATCTCCTTCTCCAAAATTAAGCCCCCTTCTGACTTAAGCATCGGAGGGCCGACGCCGGAAACCCCGGCCACCGGCTTTTTGCAGGTCTCCCGGAGGACGCTGCCCGCCGACGGACCGCCACCCGCCATCTCACGTCGGAGCTCCTCCTTCTCAGCCAAGTGGTCGCCCCCTGGTCCAATTTCCAGCAACAATGTCTATTTTCTTTTTTAAAATGAATTCACTAGATGGATTTACCTTCACTAAAATTGTTGTTGGCCCATCAATATACATCTCTTTTCCCTTTATTCACACACACACACATACAAATGCATACATGTGTATATATGTACATACATATATTTTTATATATGTACATACATATATATGTACATACATATATTTTTATATATATTAGTCTCAGGAAAAAAATTGTTGTAATAATTAACATTTTCTTAAATAATGGTAAATAACAGTCATCCTTTGTCCAAATTGCTACTGATTAAATAAAAAATATATTTAACTGCTGAGTGAATAAATAAATTATTTTCCCGTCGATTTTATTTTTTTAAAATTATTTAGTTACCGGATAAACTATTCACATATCAAATTAAGCGTAACAGCCATTGGTCTCGTTTATAACTGTGGTTGTGAGAAAAAAAAACGCTCAGACGAAGACCTACCCGTTATAACGGACCGACGCCCTCCGGAAACCGTTGTAATTTTAAGCACGGATTTCATGTCGGTGGGTCACGTGCCCCAACGTTCGCCCTGCACGGAGCCCCAAAACCGCCAGATATATGGCGCCTTTATGAAGAGTTCACGCCGAGTCCTAGGGTTTTTCCCACCGATGATCCATGGCCGGTTGACCGGTCGGAGCTCCGGCGATGGCGGAACGACCAACTTCGCCCGGCCTGGACGGCCGCGCGAGAACCCTAACGGATCTCGACGCCGACGTCCTCGCCCACTGCGCCAAGCTCTTGGGCGTGCGGGACGTCGCCAACCTCGCCATGACCTGCAAGCCCGTCCGCCGTGTTGCCTACTCCGACTTCATCTGGAGCCGTCTCTTCACGTAACTTCCTTTATCTCGCCTTTTCTTTTCCTCCTTATTCCGTTTCCTTCTGCACTTCTTTCCCCAATTTCGCCTGAAATTTCGATTCTTGGGAGCTTTTTGATGGGTTTTTTTGCTGTTTCTTTATTGTAATCTGGACTTTAGATTCGAATAATGAATAACAATGGTAAATAGAACTGAAAGAAAGATTTTTTTCCCTCCTTTAATTTCTTTTTATTTATTTCGTGGGTCATCTTCCTTTAGGTGATGGGAGGACCGGTAGCCCGAGCAGGGCATTCTCTCTGTGTTGGTTAATGTCTTTGAGTAGCTTGAAAATTGGAAATTTTGAATCTTTCTGTTGAAGGGCATTGTAGTTTTAGTTTCAGAGCCTGGTTTAACTTTGTTGGGTCCTTTTGTTGTTCCAAAAGGACAATCAGCCTCCATGCCGTTATTCTTTTATGTTTTGTAAGATACGCACTGATGGAATTTTGCAAATTTGCTGAAACCTTGCATATTGATGTGTTAGTATTGTAATACACCAAGTTTGATGCGGGCTCTGGATTAGGGCTCAGGGTTATTAAGATCAATAGGTAACTGTTTTTTATGGTCCAAGGACAAACTGCCTTGTAGGGTTTAAGGTTGACGATGATGAGGTTCTGGATTGCAGAAGCGAATTTTAGGAAAGTTTTGACTGCTGGAGAAAAGAGCCTTAATGGATGGGAAATTAGTTTAGAGGTTAAACAAGGATTGTTTCATGAATAAATGGCTCGATGAAGATTTTTAAAGGGAAATTTGAGGAATTCCAGTAGAAAAGGCAATACAATCAACTGTCTGATCAGCAGTTTTAAAGTGAAAAGTGATGCATTTAGTTGTCTCCTAGGGTTTTAAAGGCATCTTTACGATAAATATTTGCATCTCCTGAGCAAAGTGAAGGATGCTGTCTGCAATTTTGACAGTTTGGGTTGTTGACCATTATAATAAGAAAGTTTGGTTGTAGAAGAACCATCTAAATGGCTGGTTGCATACGACACTCTGTTCTGCGGACAGAGATCCCGATCCCTTAAAAGTAACTCTCACTTAAAAAAAAAAACAAAGAAAGGTGGCTAGTCACATAAAAGTGGATCCTTGCACTCAACATAAACCAAAAATAGATTGCTTAATGTTGGTTGACTCATAATTATTAGAGGAATCTTTTTATAAGATAAGCCAAACTTTCGTGCTCAGATGCTGATGAATCAATTCATTGTCTTGACCAATTGTTCTTTGGGATTTTGGTGATTTTTTTAAGTTCTTGAATCAATTCATTGTTTTTTCCTTAAAAATAGGAGGACTCTGATTATAGTTTATGCATCATTGAGGGGCTTCTTGTGAAATTTTAATTTCTTTTTTACGAGGTGCTTTGGAGTAAACACCACTAAGAGTATATTCCATTAAACATATACCCATCTTTCAGGGTAGATTGCATCATAATGGTGCGCAGCTTACATTTTGGAGACATGATCCGCCACGAACCCATGCAGCAAGGGTTATTATTTTAACAAGAACTTAGTTACTTTAGAAATCATTACTTGCTAAATGATCAATTTGTGTTTGTGTTTCTAAAGTGTTTGAACTCTAAGATATCTAATTATTTTAGGATTTTCATAAGTTATTCACCATCTGTCCCTGCTTGGGCAAGAAGAGCTTTTGAAGGTTATTTTTAAGACATCTGGGTGTTTTCTGCAAATGTACAGGGAGCGGTGGCCAGGTCAATGCATATCTTCTGGATGTCTAGGTGTTAAAGAACAATATTTGGGCTCGGCACACTGGCACTGCATCAAATGAAATTTGAAGACCCATTGAAAATTTGGGTTCACTACGTACCCCAATGCCTCATAGCCACATAATGCTGGACAGAAATTAATATTCTTCTTGCCCAGGTATGCTTAATCATGCTTGTGTCAGCTAATTCTTGAAGTTACTGATAATTAACATGATATTAATGGGTTAGTGTTACATAGTTCTTGCTAACTGAGCAAGCATATATTCAATATAATGTCTTTAAATTTTCAAATGTTTGTAATCAGCCATGAGTTTTAATGATTTTTGAGAATAGTGATATGCAGCCCAATGAGTTGCCATCGACCAATACCTTAAATTGATATATGGGTGTATATGGAAAATATCTAATAACCAGCTGAAAAACTCTTCATTGCCTTGTAATATCTTGAAGTTACTCTATGATTATTAATGATAAAAAGAAAGTTAGTTTTTATTATCTTTATATTGTCGTAATGTCATAAGTTGCAAAAGTGCAGCAGTTGAGGGGGGGTTTGCATGCAGTTTAATTGCAAAATTTTATGTTTGAAATCTAACCTTTGTTTGATCATGCTACTGTAAGGTGCAGATTTTGATCATTCTATCTCTCTCATTTGCAAAAAAATTGAAATCATTCTTTGGCAATTATATACTGGGCGGCATAAAGCTTGGATATATGTGGACATGAGGACTTAGACCTATTGAACATTCAACCACAAAATGCTTGCTAGATTTCAAACAAATGTATGCACAAGGGTACAGCAATAGTACATGTATATTCTGAAAGAATATTAAATAGAGCTGGATACTAAATATTCTTCTTTAGCACTGGGGATATTTGCTATGAATTGTTATTTTATTTCTCCTAAATGTTATCTGCAAAAAGAAGCTACTTAATAAATTTAATCATTTTGTATTTAGGGCTCAATCCTGCCAAGGTTCAGATTGTGAACCTTCAGAAGGTGTTGTTTGCAGCGTATGAAACATTGAAAGGTCATGGCTCAAGAATTACCTGTATGAGGTTAGTTCCCGACATAATCCCAGTAAGCTATATTTTTCTTTCATTATACAACTGGCAAAACTTAATGACTTGTTTCCTTATTGTCCGGGCCTTCAAATAACTATAGTTTACGTAATAAAAATTCTCTCTTGTATAGAAAGTCTATATATCTTCTGCATGAACAATATTTAGTTACCCTATGCATGACTAGTATAATTTCATTTTTTTAAGTCCTGCAATAAGGGTGAGCCTTGGCACAGCAACAAAGTAGCTCCATTGTGACTGGGGGTCACGGGTTCGAAAAATGAAAAAAACCTCTTTACATATGGGGATAAGGCTGTGTATATCTGACCCTCTTTAGTCGCCACAGTGGCAGGAGCCTTGTGCATGGGACTGCCCTTTTTTATCTATGAGTTGTGGCTTTGTTCATCCACCGGACTTGCAGTGCACAAAAAAGGATGTGGTCTTACATTTGCTCTTCATTATTTATCTATTCAAATCTATCACTCAGGAAATCTAGAAGAGCTTGACTTGCTTATGTTATATTCATCTCTTGCATATTGTGGTGCACAATATGTATTCTTTATGCCTATCATTCAAATTGGTAAATTCAGTAATCAGCATGACCATGATTTTGATTGTTCTGAAATATCTTGTTTTAGGATTTTGGTGTTGTTAATAGGGATGAGTCTTTCATGGTTTGGGATTCCTAAAAGTCTATATTTGGATTTGGACAATGATATTTGCCTTAAAGTTATATCTTCAACTTGATCTAGCAACATTTGCCTCATTACTATCTTTTTTTAAATTAAATGGCATGCATGTGTGTGCATGTACATATGGGTGTGTATGATGTGCACATGATAAACTTTTTGTACAACTATTGTATGGGATGACAATGTTGTTTTATCTCTATATTTGGTACTTGACTTTAGTAACACTTATTGCTGCTTTCAGCATGTAGTAGGCCTATCTTTTTACTCTTTTTCTCCCTACTATTCCTTTTTGTAAACTTCCAAATGAACTAAAATTATAGAACTGACTTATGCTATGATTTTCTAGTCTAAATGAGCTATTCCTGAGTTAAAAAGCAAGTTAGCACCACAAACTTTAATTATTGTCATATTCTAATGAAACCATGCACTCAGTTTATTACCTGTATTATATTTACCTTGTGGTAAAGGAAGCTCTGCACTATTCCTCCCTTATGCATTGCTTGCTATATGACCATTGATTGTTTTCTCTTTTTTGGGTTCCTACAGATTGTTTCCCATCGTTGATACATCTTTGTTTCGAGTGAGATGCAAAATGAGGAAAAATGTTATAGTTACTTCAAGCTCTGATCGGAACCATTCGTCTTTGGTGGAAGGTTTTATACATTTACACTGAACACATTTTCTGTTGTGAACCTTTAATCCATTTATATTGAAATGGTTTATCTTCTCAGTTTTGTACTGTTTGTTCTCTAGTTTGTCTGATTCGAATGATGCCTGACATTCCTTCTATGCTTATAGTTAATTATGATGTGAGATTTTTTTCCTTCTTTTGTTTTCCATCTAATTGCAAGATCTAACTCTCTGAACTACTGAATGCAGTTACATGAGTTCTGAGACAAGACAAATAAGGTTGTTACTATTCCTCAACTGTATCATGCTTCTCTTATGGAAGTCTTAACTACATCTAGGAATGTGCTGTGTTATATTTGTTTGTTTCATCATTTGCATGCTACACCTTCATTTCCTGCTTTCTATTTGCTCAGTTTTTTCTCCTAAAACCAGTTGACTTTTGTTGGTTAGGGCACATCTTGGATATATCACTACAAGTACCGTTTCTGATAATATAAGCATGTCATATCCATTTTTCGTCTGATCAGGGTGTCAATAATGAATATTTGTCAATGCAGGGTCGTTCACAGCGCTGTTTTAAAGGTCATAATGGGCCAGTCACCACCCTTGCTGATAAATTGCTTGGAGAATGGGGGTCGTAGAAGTACTTGCTAGTGGAGGAGAAGATTGCACTGTTCGCCTTTGGTCTGTTAGTTTTGCAGTGGAAAACACAATCCTCTAACACTGACATATTATGGACATGAGAAGGCCTTTGTCTTGTTTGTCAGTTGCTAAGTATTGAACTCCTCTTCCATAGCAAATCTTTGGATTTACTTTTTGACAGTGAAAAAATGTTGAAGTCCATTTTAGCATTCTTATTTTTATTTGATTTGAATGTGTTGATGAATTCCTACATCTTACCATCAAAAAAAATTGAGCATCTATAGTTTTAATTTCAGTTCATATCCTTTCTCATGGATCTTGGGGGACAAATGACCTTATATTCAATGCATGTGTTGAGTAGATATGTACATACACACATACAAATGCATGTGCTTGCATATTGCGCCTTTGCTTCAGTTGCATGCGCCAGATCCTTGTACAGATTTTGGAGTTAAATGTCATGGTATACCTGTTTGGTGTGGATTTCCTGCATCTATTTGGTTTATCTAAGTGAATTAGACTTGCTAGAGAGATCATTACCACAAAATTCATCTTTAAATTGTCAATTGTCACTATGCTTTGCTTTTATGTCATTCTTGCTATCCTACTGAAAGACATTGCATTGTTTTCTCTGTCTTGGTGGATGGAACCCTTAAATCCCAAACAAGCTTCTTTTTGGATCTCAAAAAAAAAAAAAAAAAGAAATTAATGGTTAGCTGGGATAAAAGAGTTTCATTTAGTCATTAATGTGTTGCCACCAACCTTTTCCCAGAACATGCAGAGTCATAAAAGAGACTAATGATGTTATATCATTAATTTGATTATTGACTTTCTATTACCTAAGCATTAGCTCAGTGGTAAACCATCTTGCCTCTAGGTGAGAGTTCAGGGTTTCAAGTCTTGAAGTGGTGTTATCCCTCAAGATATTGACCCTCCTTCCATTATATATATATATATATATATATATATATATAGAGAGAGAGAGAGAGAGAGAGAGAGAGAGAGAGAGAGAGAGAGAGAGAATTTCTATACATTAATAATCAAGAACTTATGGACATTGGAAGTGGCCGTTGTTTTTTTCTACACTGTCTCCTTACTAAATCTGACTCAGAACTAAACAACAGATATATCTATAATGGTAGAGTGGGGGGCAAAATGTCACATCAATAAAAGCTTTCTTTAAATTGATAAATTGATAATTTATGTACTTTATTAATATTTGAACATTCTATCTTACATTTTCATTAAAAGTTTTACTACATCATTTATATAACATTGCATCTTTCACTAATAAAGTACATAAGTAGTCAGTCATCATTAGAGTAGAAGTATTTACAAGTCTATGTGAAGTATATCAAGGCTACTGCTGTCCTAGCTGTCAAAAGAAAGAAAACATTTTCCCATCAATCATTTTCATATAGTTATTCAGATGGTAATGACATAACCGAACGAATCAAATCATCCTCTTTCATTGACTCAATTTCATATAGTTATTCGTTCAATCTGCTGTGTACGTGAGAATAAGGTTGCATATGATCATGTCCTCGCCTGTATTTTTAATTTCCTATGAATGTAACATTTTGTTTCATCTTTCAGGCACAAAGCTTCTCTTTTAGTCAGCATCTCTAAAGATTCAAGGGTAAGTGGGTGCAGTTATATATTGTCTTTGTGTTGGATGTTTTGTTCTTGAAGTATCTACTCCTGAATATCATAAATTATGATCATATTTAACAGTCCAAGCCTAACTTATTGCATAAAGATAAGGAACCACCTGTGGAACTTTTTGTTCTCTGTGATGCATCAAAGCCTTTTTCCTGTTGTTATAGTTGTCACTTTTGGATCCCAGGCTGTGACAGCTGTTTATCCTTTATTATTAATGGTGACTTTTTATCCTATGAATGTAAGAACATGATATTTCTGACCAGACAATCAACCTTCATATATCTGTTCCTATGTTGGTTGATGCCCCATTTACTGTATCTCCCAGGGCACCACCCTCACCCTCACCAATTACATAGATGAGTTTTTAGTGCTTTTTGGTTAAGATGCTTCAATAGAATGTGATATATAGGGCATCGAATACTTGTAGTTGCTCCTGAGGTCTGGACTTATGCAGAAGAACAAATTTGTCTTGATTTTCTTTAGATAGGCTTAATGTTGCTTTTGGGACTTGAGTTGCTGATGTTATTCTCCATCTTTGGGGCATGAAATTTTTATAGTTGTGTTCCATTTACATTGTTTGGAAGGTGATCTTGCTATTGTATCCCAAAGTCATAATTCTAAGAACTATTTTCATGATAGTGTTTCTTGAATTAACCAATGTTTGTATGTTTGACTGTGTTATAAATTTTTAATTGTAAAATTTCATTCAAGCCAATTGAAAGTGAAGGATAGAGAGGGTGCCAACTTAGAGCACTTGCCACTTCATGTACTAACGTAAGAGTTGTTTAATCACGACTTAAATTAACACCTGGATATAGGAAAGGGAAGTGCCGAATTTGTATGGTCCAGGAGCTGTGGTTGAGTTGTGATCAAAACTAATGAAGGCAAGTCCATTTATTTGGGATATTATGATACTTTTCTCTACACTAGTTATAATACACATGGCGACCCAAGTTGCTGCTATGGTTTAGAAGTATCTTCTGCCTCTTCAAAGTTTTTAAAGTTCGGGTATACTAAGATAACTTTTTTAAAATCTGTTTAATTATTCCTTACATTATCAGATTTTCTGTCTTGTATTCCGATGTACTTCTCTACTCCCTTTTTTATTCTCAGAGTTCAACAATATCAAAGACCCTTTTCTATAGAAATCTAGCATGTTGTAGACTTTTAGGAGTGAAATCTAATTAGATTTAATATTAGTAATCTTGTAAATCTTTAACTGAGTAATCTGACTGGTATTTTTGGTATTTAAAATTTGGGAAATTAATATGCTTTTATGTATTCATTGTATCTCACTCACCTTTTGGTTTAGAAGTATCTCTTTCTTGAAAGTTCTTAGAGTCGAGGTACTCTCTCTCTTCTCTCTCTCTCTCTCTCTCTCTCTCTCTCTCTCTCTCGATTAGGAGGGGTTAACCCCATCTGCTACCCGAAATCAACCCAATTCCTTTAGGGGTGATGCCATCCGGAATTGAACACCTGACGCTTGCTCAGGTGGCAAGGGGTTGATACCATCTGAGCAAGTGCTTGGTGGTAAGTCCAGGTACCCCAAGATATCTTTTTAAAATTTGAACTGTTCTTTCTTTCTCCCTTAATCAGATTTTCTGTCACATGTTTCTACATATTATCTCTACTTCAATTCTATTCTCAAAGTCCAATTATTAATTAAAAATACCTAGCAAAGTCTAGCATGTTTTGGACTTTTGGGGGTGAAAACGGAATCTTTTTAAATATTTAACTGAGTAATCTGATAAATGTTGTTTTTGGATGTGAAAATTTAAGAAATTAAGCCACTTTTGTGTACTTCAAGGATTATTCATATTAATGGGTTAAGAATTCTTGGTAGAGGCAAGAATTCCTAAATGTAATGTGTTCCCAGTATTATTTAATATGCCACTTTGAAATATGTGCTTTTTCCCTGCGTATGAGGTATTTTTCAGGATTCTATGCCCATTCAGTAGAAGCATTTCTAATTTTTCTGATAACTTTCATCTAGATCTTTTGCACGCCTTGCATATAAAGCAACATCTTTCTCTTTAATGGGATTTTTTGTTTAAAAAAAGTTTTTATTCCATTTATCTATACTATCTTTTGCCATCATTCTTTATTGGTTCAACTTCAAAGTTGAGATGCTGTACCCATCTCTAGCTTTTTGTTTGGTATATGGTGAGGTGTAACGATTTTCCCATGTGCAGTTCTTGTTGATACCCTGCCAATGTAAGTTAAACTTAAGAATTCGTTGAAGCATCAATCATGTGACTTAATGATTATGTGAGATCTTTTACCAACATTGATCCTTGGTTGTTGTTCCGGACCCCTAAAATAAATTGATTATCCAATTAGAGAATCATTTCTCTTAGCATTTTTTGCTAACTGTGGAACCAGGACTTGCTACCAGTTGTCCATGAGATGAAATTTACACCATGGACCATACACAAAAAATTGGTATCTTCTATGAACGGTTATCCAGAAGATTAACATATATCACTAGCTGTATCATAATTTTGTTAGCAGTTGGACTCTCTCAATATTATGCAAGTCTGGAAAATTAGCTGAAAGATCCATACTAAAGAATTATGGGATTTGTTCCTCGGAACACTGTGAACTCCTGTACTACTGCATTCTTTGCATTTATTTTCATCCCCCTTTCTTGCACCGTACAGGGTATATTTTTCTGTATCCATTTTGCCCCCTGGAATGGCTTCAGTTACGACATTACTAGTTTAAAATTCTGTTCATGGACATAAACCCAACAATGTTTAACTTTGTAAGGTCTGTTGTCACACAATATCTCCATAAATTTTTTTAGGAATTCTCTATGTAGTTCCTCATTATTGCTAATTGCTTGTAACTATACCTAGGAGCTCATACATTATCAGATACTAGTGATGCATATCTCGAATGCATTCAAAACGGGTGCTAACTCTTTTTTTTATTGACTCTATTGGGATGTTTTCTGAGATTTAAATTTTCTATTTTGCTGCTAATGGAAGTCTGAAAACCTAGTTTGTCTCTAGCTCATGTAAATTCTTTATACACCATTTTCGATCAGAGATGGACTTTGTATGTGATACTTGTCAACAGGAATCTTGAAGAGACATTCTGAAGTATCGTTTTCATTTCGCTTTATAGGTCCGAGTTTGGGACACAAGTGCATCATCATCTTCTAGTTCATCAGCATGCGTAGGGATGACCTGTGTTTCTGGTCCTCCTGTTGCTATGAAATGCCATGGTGCTCTTTGCTATATTGCTGCTGGTTCACTAGTTACAGCAATCGACTTAAGAACAATGAGGAAAGCTTTCACTGCTGCAATTCATGCCCCAAAGTTATACTCTTTTGAGATGCTGCCTGCTAAATGGTTACTATGTACTGGTGGAGAAGACAGGTAACTATAAACTTTCCATCATTTGGGTTCATTGGCATTCCTGTTGTCTCAATAACAAGACTAGTGCAACAGTGAATGTCAAAGCTCTGCTGACTATTTGAGTTCATTAAGTTTGATGAATTGGCAGAAGATCTCACCATGTTGGTTTCCATGTTGGTTTGCTGTTGTGTCATTTATCATTTTTAGCCTTTTCTTTTGTGTGGTTTGCCGTTGTGTCATTCATCATTTTTAGCCTTTTTTTGTGTTAAAATGTTCCCTATCTTTATGTACTGAACATTAATCAGAAAGTAGTGATTGTTTTTATTTCCGAGTTTTCCTTGCCATGCAATCTCATGTGGAAGCTAGGATGTTCCAAGCTTTTGAAATTCGAATCGTAACCTATTGTGAGATACATCTCAATTCATTGTTTAGTCAACTCTTTTTAAGCTTGTGAATATATTAACATGTGTTAAGTAGAACATATTATCCTAGGAATTTGCAAGGCTTTACTTTTTTACACAGATTTAATGCAAGATAATTTTAGTTTTCCCAAATGTCCTTGATCAATATACACATGCTCCATGATGACACAATGTATGGAGTTTTATTACAAAAGGTTTGTGCATTCACTTTTCATTGTCCCTAAAACTTATGTTCTCCACATTAGTGAAGTATTTCATTTAGTTGGAAGCTATATGCAAATTATCTTTCTTCCCAGGTGAGGCTCCATGCTTCATGTTTTCTTAATTTTTAAACCTGCCTGTATGCTACTTGTGGTAAGTATTCCAGAGAAAACATTAAAAAAGTCACAATTGCATGTATGTGATCCTGGATAACTTGCTTTGTATTCTTGTAGCTGGAAAATTTATAATAATCATGTTAACAGTAAAACTTCCCACCTTAAAGGGGAGTTTGTGAAATGGCCTTTTTCACTTCTGTTTTCATGGGTTCAAGTCAATAATTTTTCTCGAAAATGGCCTAGTTTTGAAATTTTAGGACGCTTTTATCCCTGGTCCTGTGATATACTCCACCAATAAATTATCTCAAAACTGGGCCATTCTTAAAAAAGGGGAAAAAATAGTGGTTTTGAATCAATATGCCTATGTATTACCAAACTGTATTGTCAGTTGACACTAAGTTTGCTTTGGGTTATTTACATTCAATTTGATACATGCCTAAGGCCGCAAATGGGTCGGGTTGACCTGTGACCCAACCCCTTAGACCCGACCTGCCTATTTTGGAGGACCCGTGGGGCCGGATCGGGTCCTAAAATGGGATCCGTTCCATTTTTCGGGTTGGGTTTGGGTTTACTAAATTCAGACCTGACCTGACCCATTTGAAATTTGGATAATTTTGGATTTTGAATCCTACGACCCGACCCGACCCGAATCTGTAAAATTATTTGGACTCGCGGGTCATAGCCCGCGGGAATGCAAACAAGTTTTGAAGCCATGGATAGGTTGATCCAAACCGGACCCGACCCAGACCCCAATTTTTTTTAGGTTGGGTTCGGGTTATACATGGATCCGACTCGATCCAAATGACCGGTCAAAAATTGTAGTGGTAGATACGACCCCGCCCAACCCGATCTTAAATTGGGTTGGGTCTGGGTCCGGAATTAGGATCCAAACAAGGAACCAGGTTGGGTCAGGATCGCTCATGATCTGACCCGATCCGACCCATTTCACCTGTAACATGTCTATGCGGATATGAGATTGTGATAGGCGTGCTGAGGTTAGAGTAATGTTACCAAAAAATGTTGTGGTATGGATTGATGTGTTCTCAAGAATCTCGTTTTGTTTGAAGGCAAGCATAAGGCAATAATTTTATGGCTTTCCATGTGCATAAAGCAAAAGCTATTCAAGTTTTAAATGTGGTAGCATCCAACTAGTGTTTGCGAAGCATGGTGACCTATCAGTTCTCACCAGTGTTTTCCCCCTTGATTGTCAAATATTCTGTATTCATGCATAAAGTTGAATGGTTCTGCATTGTGAGGCCTCAGTGCTAGATTGGTTTCTGAAATGCACCCATATGGTAATGAGTCATTTGGTGCTTTAGCAATGGGTTGAATGTCTTGGTGCATTTACAAACTCAACCTTTTCTTTGGGCAAAACAATTGGACATGTTTCTGTTGAAATGACGGTTGTATGCGGCCTCCGTTTTTTTTTCTTTCAAAATCTATAGCAGCATGTCATCCATTTCACACTTGTCACCCAGTCAGGAATTTATCGAAATAAATATTCTTGATTGTTTATCATTTTCCAGGGCTATGCTGTGGGACATTCGGAAAAGCCAAGAGTATCCAGAACCCATGGCTGATTTGGATTCAAACAGCAGTCGTGTTACATTGCTTCACATGGATCCCTACAAAGTAGTCTCTGGAGGGCCATTTGATTATCGAGTTAATGTTTGGGAAACTAATACAGGGTTCCTGGCAAATTCATTAGACTGTCGTGTACCTGATGAAACTGAAAACGTTGTTGGCCCAACAGCTATGGCAGTGGATGGTTGTCGAATTGTTACTGGGGGTTGCGCTGATGAGCCAGGAGCAATGTACTATAGGGACTTCTCAAAATGTTCTATCCCTGTATCTTTAGGTGGCTGCAGTTCTGCTTCAAAGTTTTGGGAGCAGGGAGACTCATCATGTCTCTAGTGAAGTGTCAAAGCATGGTATGGTACTTAATGTGAAGAATTTCTTCTCGCTCAGTGCAGATGCTAGGATTTATGTGCGCATGGGTTCTGGAAATCTTTCGACACATTCCTCGGTGGTAAAATAATGGTTATTGAGTTGCAAAAGCTGCAACTATTTAGACTAGCACTCTTGCTCAGTTTTGCAAATTATCTGTGTTCTGAGGAAATTCAGTCAGACGGGCAAGTTTTGGCATGAAGATTAATGGAAGTGAAAATGGTTATCGTTCTAAATGCGATGTTGTATGTTGTCCGATGATTATAGAATGCTTGGTTTGTGGTCTTTAGTATCTATAGATTATATTTAGTGGTTTAGAATTTTACTATGGAGTCCCTGTTTTTGATAGTGTGCAAGCATCTCTTTTGTGAGAAAAAGTTTGTAGGCATCTTTTTTTCCTTCCTTCAATGCATTATAGCTTTACCTAGAATATACGTGTATGGAATACAGAACCAACTGCTGAATGTTATCGAGCATTTAAGATTTTTCATGTTGAAATTAGAGCAATTCTCCGTTTATTTTGTGAAAATCGCTATTTTTTTGTTTTCCTTCATTTTAAGAAATTTGATACTGTGGTCTGATCTAGAAAGTCTGCAACTCCAACACAAAGAGTCTAAATCTATCTTTAGTAGTATCAGCAAGATCTAAGTTATCCATCAAGACTTATCGAATCGTTTCTTTCTTCTTCTTTTTTTTTCGGTTTTTCGGGTTGTGGGGGAGGAGGGGGAAAGGAAATAGAATACGATTAAAATTTCTATTAGAATTTCTAATGTATCATGCTTCGTATCCTCCTCGCATATTTCTTTCTTCTATTATTTTTGGACAGCCATTCATTCTCTGCCGAAATGTCTAAGACTAGTATATGCTGAGTAGCTTTCATCTGTTGAATTTTTCTTGGAAATGTCATTATCTATTAACTACATTTGTATTCAGAATAAATATTTGTAAATAGTGTAAATGGTAAATGACAAAGTTTCCCTTGTAGGACTGCCTCATTTTGCTTGGGCCCTGACTTTATCTGTGTGTATGCATGACAATGGGGCCGGTCATTACGTGTACCTGCTCCGCGATTGGGAACCATGCACCCATACTCATCTTCTCTACCTGTTTTGAAACAGGGTGGAGTGGGTAGATTGGGTTAGATAGATCGAGGTGGTACAGTTAAATAATTATTTTTTTTATATAAAATCAAATAAATAAAAAATATAAAAATAAATCTCAGTATTTTATATAATATTATATAAAATAAAAATTTAAGATATAAAACATAATAAACCAAATTTGAATACTAATAGAATTAAGAAATAGAAATTTTGTGCTTTAGAATTTCAAATGTCGAACAATTAAGCACATAATTTATAGCTTTTCACATGGTTAATCTTTCTCATGCTTGATCACGATACTTTCTTCTTTGTTATGATCATAATCATCATACATCAAAATTTATATAGAATCGACTTAAATTCGGGGTCGATACTGCCATTATTTGTACCCATCCTAAATCTGTTGCAGGTTTTAGAACGAAGATCCATCCTCTTCACCAATTCTAAATGGGTTGGGTAACATGTGTGCTGCATGTAGAAGTATACATAAGCATATTCTTAAGATAACTTTATTTCATATATGTCTTACTCTTGTGAGAAGTATTTGCCCTAATCATTATATAAGTTTACAAAATAAAAATTAACAAGAAATTACATTTTAACTTTCAAAATGATAATCAAAGCAAGATGATTAGATATTGAAAAGTGAGATTAAAACGGGGCATAGAGATTGAGATGATAAAGTTTTTAGAGAGAGACAGGTTGGATAAATTTGTTAGATAAAGAGAAAAAGGTTTATTAAGACAGAGATAAAGGAATTTTGGGATGTTACATGGATTCGAATGAAGAAAAGAAAAAACGTATCATATTTTTCCTTGCGAAAAACTATCCATGTTAATGATTTTTCATTGTATAACAAAGCTTTCTTTGTGAATCAAACAATATTTCATCCATGAACAAGTTGGACAGATTCAAAAAAATCCCAACGCCCTTTTAATATAACTATAAAATAATGTTTTTATTGTCATCATTGCCTAACTCTCATGTAGCTCTTGCCAACGAGTTCTCTAATCATTTTATATGAGGTATAGTTTAACTAAAGTAACTGTATTTTTTAAATTAATTTTGAATCCAATGTATTAATTTATGTAATAATGAGATTATGGACCCCATCACATTTAATGTGTTTGATATCTCATGTGCATTAAATGTAGTCGGCAGCGTGCAGGTATAACAAACTCTCGAGAACTATCAATTGGTCAGAGTTGTTCTTTCGTTAATTTTGGACCAAACCACCGAGAAAATGTGATAAAACTTTCCTTCAAAACAGAGCCGGTAGGGTCGCTCCAATGGCGTGAGCAGATGTTGACCCCGTTTGGCAGAGCTTTGGGAGGGCAGAACTCAAAATACGACTAAATTTCCTTCAAAACAAAGCCGGTAGGGTCACTCCAATGGCGTGAGCAGGTGTAGGCCCGCCCTATTTGACGAAGCTTTGAGAGGGTCTGAGAGTGGCTCTATTTGACAAAGCTTTGGAACTTTCTAGTACTTTAAATACATTTTTAGATATTATAATAATATTTAATAAAAATTAAAAAACTATTTTGACTTTGTCAAAAAAACTAATAAGTTCTCTTTGAAAAAAGCTTTTTTAAAAGTTTTTGATAAAAAATATATTCTGAAAATTATGTATCGATTTATTAAAAAAAAGTTAGTTTTTAAAATCTCTAGTGCCAACATCAATCCCAAACAAGGTCGTAGTCATCCATTCTAGACCAAAAAACATCTCCCACGTCATGTAACAATCAAATCTAAATGTTCTATTCCTCGAAAGAACACAAGGACTCTTCCAACCCCCTACCTTTGCTTGAGCAAAAATTATATCAGGTGGGAATCAGAAGAAAAAAAATATATAAGGTAGACTTTCTATCTTGCGATTCTTGCCACATTTTCTTTAGTGCACATCTTAAAGAGGAAACTCAAAAGTTATAGATTTCTTCTACCAATGAAGTTTCGTAATTAAATAAAAAACTAAAAAAATAATTATAGTACATACTAAATAGCCAAGTAATACAATAAAAATGGAGTCCAAATTTCCTCCAGCACAACTTTTGCGAAGATAGTCGCTATGTCATCTATTTTTAAGACTGACAATTCTCATTCATTCTTGAAATAAGATGAAATACTATTAGTGAAAAACACAGTACATTGCATGAATAAGAGTTGTTTGTTTCGATATGAATAATATGATAGCTATCCATAATAATATAGGATTCCATGGTACCAAAGTTGCATGGCAAATGATCCTGGTATACATTAACAATGCCCTCCTTCTCCTTCTTCTTATGATCCCTAGCTCCCTGTATTTATTAACAAAATTACGTGAATATCCCTCCTCTACTTTTAATTATTCCTTAATTCAAAGCCACGTGCGGAGGCTTCTGCTTTCATATATTGACCATTTGAAGCCATCCTGTCTTTTTCCTCGATTAAGGACCAGGGTCGGTTGACAAGATCTTGGTGCCCTACGAGCCAATGAGGAATCCACATGGTGTAGCTCTTAAACTATATATATTTCCCAAAGCCACAGATTCTTCTCCACCCAAAGAAGGAAAAGTTTTCACTTGTTTGATGTTGAAGAAAGAGAGGGAGGCTTCCACACGGTAGAAGAAAGGAAGAATTCCATACAATCCTTGTTTCAACTAATTTTAGAAAATTTCTTCTATCTTGGTTCTTCTAACATTCAAATGGGCCCATATAATGATATTTGACTGCTAACCCATTGACCTTTTGTCTTGGTGATGACAAGTCTGGCTAGCTAGTCCCCTCACCACTTTGGGTGGAGGTGGTGACATCAATTGATTGTTAAAAACGGGCTTATTTATATGTCTGTTTTGATGGATATTGTGAGAACCCGTGCAGACGTGTATTTAATCCCACATCGATTATTCGCTGGGTAGATCTTGGGTACTTATACAGGATCAAGAAACCCAAATAATACCTTCCGGCTAGCCATTTTGGATGTGGTTCTGGGTTGTTACAAATGATATCAGAGCAGATCCGGCCCATAACCTATGTGGACTAGGGAACACTGCAGTACGGATCTATTGGGGTTGACCACGGACCGTAGACTTGGGCACTGGGCCAGGCCGCCCACGGCCCGGTACGAAGCGGGCCGTGCCTGGCACGGCCCGCTAGCTACAGTACCGGGCCGTGACTGGCACGGCCCATTCAAGGGGGCCGTGCTGGGTCACGGGTTTCTGGCCCGCGGGCCGAGCCCGGCACGGCCCGCTTCGGGCCTGGGCCGGCACGGCCCGCTCTTGGCCCGTGGGCCAAGCACGGCGCGGCCCGCGGGCCAGGCCCGGTCCGGGCCTGGGCCGGGCCAGGCACGGCCCGTCTCCATTAAAATAAATGCTTCATAAATTTTTTTAATAAATTAATAAATATTGAAAACTAAGGATTTATTAATATAAAGCCACCTTAATGGTGGGGGGTTTGGCATAGACTCCTACCAGTTTATTAATTTAAATCAAAATGGTACATGAAGGGAGGTTTGGACCTTGGTCTGACCTCCAAAATACAATAAGAAAGGAGAAAAAATAGAGATGACTCACTTTAACAATTAAAAAAATAAAAATGTACAATTATAAAAAATTAAAAAATCTTACTAATCATCAGTGATTCAGTGAATCAGTATTCACTCTTCAATAGTGTTTGTATCATCATCATCAGAGGATGTTGTATTATGTCCACCTTTATCTTGAAGTCTTGCCTCAGCATCCAACCAATCTTTGAAGCAGAGAAGTATCTCAACCGTTTCGCCCGTCATCCTACTTCTCTTTTCGTCAAAAACACGCCGACCTGCACTAAAAGCGGATTCCGATGCTACCGTGGATATCGGCACAGCTAAAATATCGCGTGCAATTGCAAACATAACAGGATATTGATTCTTAACACTCTTTCACCAAGATAATACATCTAGACTCTCTATTTGATTTTCATCATATGCAGACTGAAGATCATTTCGTAAATAAAATTCTAGTTCACTACTTAAAGATGAAGAAGATGAAGATAAACTTGAAGAATGTGTGTGTTTTCTCTGTGCAATGAATGAAAAAATAGATAACGAACGAGAACTACTAGAAGAAGAAATAGAGCTTTGTACGGAGAATCTAGATCCACGAATTTTTTCATCATATATAGCATAAATATCATAAAGAAGTTGTTTTACCTCATTTTTAGCAGGTTCAGGATCTTGAATCATATTTTCACAGTATGCATCAAGTAAAATTAGCACGCCATTCAATTTAACTCTTGGATCAAATACAGCAACTAAGTTATGCATAGGACATATCTTGTCCCAATACTCATTCCATTTAGATTCCATTTGGTCAATAATAGGCATTAAAACATCATCATATCTATGTTCTGCAAATTTTTGACTAATTATATATGCTTGTTGTAAAAATGAACATGAAGTTGGATAATAAATACCAGAAAGAACATTGGTAGCATTATAAAAACTAAGCAAAAAATCTTCCAAAATTTTTTCTTTATTCCAATCAGTTCAGTCAATGTAAAGCCTAATCCACGATCATTAATATATGCACTTAATAAGTTTTTATATGGGTATGCATCATGTATCATGCTATATGTTGAGTTCCAACGAGTAATTACATCAAGTTTAAATTTTTTAAAACGTTTACCATAATTTATACATAGTTCCTTAAATTCTTGAAGTCTTGATCTTGAAGCATGAATAAAAGAAACTGCATTTCTAATTTTTGAAATCACATCTTGAATCATGCCCATGCCAACTTGAACAGAAAGATTTAAGATATGACATGCACATCTAATATGCAATAAATTTCCATCTAACATGGGATGCAATGAGTCTTTTAATAATGTAACAGCAGAATTATTATTAGATGCATTATCAAAAGTAATAGACATAATTTTATCATTAATATTATATGAACATGCAGTTTGATAAATGACATTTGAAATTTGTTGCCCAGAATGTGGAAAATCAAAAGCACGAAAAGCAAGAATACGTTTATTTAATTGCCAATCATTATCAATATAATGAGCAGTAATGGCAATAAAACAATTACTACCTACAGATGCTGACCAAATATCAGAAGTTAATGAAATTTTTACATTTAAAGTAGAAAGTGTTTTAATTAAACTTTGTCTCATTGCTAAAAAGTTAGTCATAGTTACTCTTCTAAATGTACGCCTACTAGTTCTTTTGTAAGCAGGTTGTAGGTTTAATTGAACATATTCTTCAAAATTAAAAGATTCACATAAACTAAAAGGTAATTCATCCTTAACTATCCATTTTATAAGTGCTTTTCTTTGATTTTCTTGATTATATGCAAAATTACCTACAAGTAATCCCCCTTGTATATTAAGGGTACTTTGAGTTTGAGCATGAGAATCATGCATCCTATGACTCTCTTGATGTCTTTTTAAATGCCCTGTTCCCCCACTACTACTACAACTATAAAGTTTGGCACATTTTTTACATTTAGCTTTCCAGACTCCATCAACCATAACTCTATCAAATTCATTCCATACAGCACTAGTCCTCTTACGAGAAGAGGTTTGATCTTCACTCGGTTCACTAGTTCTAGAGGAACTAGGAACATGGGGTTGGGGATTAGTTTCTTCTCCCTCAGAAACAGGAGGAATGCCAAAATGACTTTTCTCAAAAGATGACATATCTAAATTGATGAATTCAAAAAATAAAAACTAACCACAAGGAGGAATTGAGTAGAGGGTCGGAGGGCAGAGGCAGAGCCGAGATTCTGAGCTTCCTCTTGTGCTCTCAACAGGAGTGACCTTCTCTTCTCAACAGGAACCTCCTCTTGTGTAGCACTTGAACACTTGCTAAATGCAAACTAAAAATTAAATTGCTAGAAGAGCACTTTAGAAGAGAGAAATAATAGTAGTAGAGAAGGAGAGAATAGTTGGTTTGGTGTGGTGAGAATGAGGGAGGAAAGGGGTATTTATAGAAGCCCAAAATTTTTTTTCCCAAAATACCCCTCAATTTAGCCGTTTTTGGACTGTTGGGAGGGGCATTTTTGGAAAAATCCCAAAATAGCCGTTGGAAACGGCTATTTTTCTCCCCCCTCTCCAGACGGGCCGTTCCAGGCACGGCCCGTTTGTGCCCGAGACGGGCCGTGCCAGGCACGGCCCGTCTCGTGCCGTGCCGGGCCCGGCCCGCCAATAGACGGGCCTGAGGCCGGGCCGGGCTTCGGTTCTCTGCTGAGCGGGCCGTGCCCGGCACGGCCCGCTAACGAAGCGGGCCGGGCTAGGCACGGCCCGTTTAGACCTCTGGCCCGGTGGGTCTGGGCCGGGCCGGCCCGGCACGGCCCGATGCCCAAGTCTAACGGACCGATCGTGGTGTTTGTGATTAGATTTGAATGGATTTGAACCCTTAGCCTGACGAGGACGTCAGGACTTGAACGGAGGAAGTATGTGAGGACCCATGCGGACGTGTATTTAGTCCCACATCGGTTATTCGCTGGGTAGATCTTGCGTACTTATACATGATCAAGAAACCCAAATAATACCTTCCGGGTAACCATTTTGGATGAGGTTCTGGGTTGTTACAGATATGAAATGCGAACACCTAGTTAGGCCACAACACATAATGTGAACATCTATGTAGATACATACCTAATGTTGCTGTGGTGATAAAAACTTATGACACCAAAAGCTCGCCGGCGGATTTGTCATCTCTCGCCGGTCAAGCCAATTTTGTTTATAAAATGGGAACTTATAGATCTCCATCTAATTGCTCTCTTAATTAACACTTAATTTAATGGATGGAATACTTTTTGCCACCCATTGTTTTCGGTATCCAACCATGGTAATGCTCGGTGCTGTATTGCCTCATGGTGGAAGACCAGCGTGTAGGGTTGGACGTGACTTTATTCAATCTCAGAGTTGCCTCTTTGACTGCTAATATAGCTGACATGAGTCATCTATCAGGAAAGGAAAAGCCAAAAGTTAGGGCACATACAAAACCATCAAATTGTCATGACACTATGCCCCTTATGATAAGTAACTCAAAAAAGCCACTCAGCTAGGGTGGTGAATTGCCATTGGTCCCCATAAATTGGCATCGCGAAGTGCCGTTAAACGAAGCAAACTGATTGACACAAGGTACCTGGAAGACTTTTTGGAGTGGTTTTCATGAGTTTCCCTAGAATTTTTGGTCATAAAAGAATCAAACCCCTTTTTATCCTGCTTTTCCTTTTAGTTCTTCTGTCTCTTCATCCCATGCCTCTAACAAGGTAGCCTATGTGAGATCAAATTTTTAGCAGGACCAGATCCACCATTGAGCTGATGGACCAATCCAACTACAAACTAATGTACGCAAACATGTTTATATTGCTCCTTTTTTTTTCTATTTTTTAATCCATTTTTGCACATATTGGTTCATATTTGAAATGGTTTACCACTGAGTTGGTGGACCTGATCAAACCAATACTTTCTCCTCTATAAGTTCCCCTCAGAAACCAATGTGCCAAGTATTAACTTGGATGCATTGAACCGGTAAATCAATGGGAGAGCGAGATTGTACGTTATCTTTTAACCAAACAACACGTATTTGAATATTCCAAACAGAGAATAGTAAAAGTTCAATGGATATTTTTTGCGGGATCCGGTATTCCAAGATGACTTTCGAACAAATGCTGACTCCCAGAAAAACAGTTGAGATGTCTCTAGCCAAAACTTTGTTAAAATGGTCAAAGCAACCGGCATCCCAGTACACACACAAAGAATAGGACTCTTTTAAACGCTCAACCAACTTATCCATGTGGTATTCGCCGCACAAGCAGGAAAATGCAAGATAATAACGTAGAAGAACGAAAAAGTTTGGCGGTTCCGTAGATCTTACACAATCTAAATTTTCTGGGTATCAAAATGGCCTTGCTCAAATAAATTTTGGATAAATTCAAATTACAGTAGCTTGTTGAGAATTGAGCTATTTAGTGTACCTTTTGAAGAGTGGAAAGAATGGTGCAATCCATCTTTTATAGTCGGGGGAAATATATGTATATAAAAGCCTTTAGCAACTCCCTAAAGGCTATGTGACGTGAGCAGAAAGAATTGTTTGGTTGGGGTTTTTGAAAGAGAGAGATGAAAAAATAGCTTTTTTATAAGAATAAGTATCACGCCCCAAACCCAATACCCGGGTCAGTTACATGACCTGGCTGCATACTCTCTAAAGCGATGCTCCAAAGATTATGCAAAGTCTGAAAATTATTACAACTACAATATTATTGAATAATAATGTTCTCAATTCACAACGAACAATAAAACTAGTGCAATTTCAAAAATTTAATCATCCAATGAGTAATAATGACGGTCTATCTATTTGTCCTTTCACCTGTGGTTCCAACCATAGCCAAATACCTAGCGACCTGCAACTCAAAAAGAAAAAAAGAAGAGGTGGTGTGAGCTTTACAGCCCAATAAGAATTTCCACATATCCACACTAATACAATAATTTAAGTTTGAAAATAGCAAGAAATTATGACACACAATCATGAAATCATAAACTGACTATCAACAATACTTGAATAAACAATATACATATGTACATCAAATATCAATAGAAATCCAATCATCCAAGAATAAAAATATCATACAATATATAATAAATCTTCAATAGTATTTTCAAGCAGCTTTTCATTCCATTCCTTTTTAACCCGATTTGGATCCAAAATCAATTACCTTTTCAACTTTGGGCCAGATTCCGGTCATGTTTTTCCATCTGTGACAGGAAAATCAATAGGTGTCATATTTCTCACTTGTGATAGGGCAATCGATAGTGCCACATTTCTAGCATGTGATGGGGCAATCGATAATAACGAGATCAGTCCAGAGTCTTTATTCATTCAATCAAGTTCACATCCATATATTAATTCTTTTTATTTCCAGCTTTAGACTAACCATGATCACAATTTTCATCCTTGATGGGGCAATCGATAAGTGTCACGTATTTCGCCCATAATGGGGCAATCGATAAGTGTCACATTTTCTGCCCATGATGGGGCAATCGATAAATGTCACGTTTTTCTGCATGACGAGGCAATCGATAAGTGTCACGTTTTCTGCCCGTGATTGAGCAATTGATAAGTGTCACGTTTTTCGCCTATGACGGAGCAATCAATAACTGTATATTTTCCATCTGTGATGAGGCAATCAATATAACATGGTTAGTTTAGAGCACCACATCCATTAGTCTGATTATGCAAATGTAAGTTATACTCATATATGCATCCATTTTACTAACAAATGTACATGATCAAAATATAGTTTAATATAGAAACTGTCAGTACAAAATATCTATAAACATGCGAGTAGAAGTACAAGTATTATTACTTCTATGTCGACAACCCGGACAGACCAGTCATCTGTCCACATTGTAATCTATGAATCAGGGCGTGCAAAACCCTGCTTGATGTCGATTGTCCTCCTCCATAACCAAATTAATATAAAGAAATCATCCGAGGTAACCGACAACTCAAAACTTTCTATTGGTCTACTAAAGAGTTCCCCACCATGTAGTAACCCAGGACTATGCACCTGTCCCTTCCACCCAAACTTTTTTGAATCAACTAGAGAGAGAAAACATTAAGATAGAGAGGAAAAAAGGAAGAAGGAAGAGAAAAAAGGTGGTTGCGGTGATGCCTGGGGTCAAGGGACCCACGATCACCAAACCATTAAAAAAAATAGGGGTTCTGATTCCTTAAATCATGGAATAGAGGCATCTCGGCTGCCGGAGTCCCGATCATGGCCACAAGCCACCTCGGAGAACCGAAGAGAGCCCTTGGCGAGACTGATAACGGAAACAACCGGAATCAAGAAAAACTGGGGTCGGCCTACTGAAATAGGAAAAATAAGACATCACCCTTTTCCATCAAAAATCTGGCGATCACCAGCCTAATCCGGCCTCCCAATGACCCCAAAAGAAAGAGAGAAAGGGTAGCTCAAGGGGGCTAGATTTTTGTCTAGTTTCTCGGTGAGGATTGGCTGCGACAATGATGAGAAAGGGATCAGCACTCAGAAGAATCAAAAGAAACGCCGATGGTGAGCTCCAATTGAGGCCGGTTCTTCGGTGAGGGTGAGAGAAGATCAGGAAGGGCCTCTAAATAGGCCTAGCACAAGCAGAATCCGACCTAGAGTCAGATCCCATTTGGTGATTTCAAGGGAGGAAGAAGACTCCAATCAGAAGTCTCTTCCCTCTAGGTATATGCACGGCAAGTGGACTAAGATAACTGGGCCGATTAAGTGGACCGGGCTTAGTTTGCTGGGTTTTACAATAAGATTTCTATATTTCATAGAAAAAGAAAATCCATGTATGATCTAGAAAAGTTTATTTTTCATTGGCTGAAAATTGGATTTTTTTTCAAAAGTATCATATTTTCCTCTATTAAAGGCATAATATATATTTTACATAATTTTTTAAAGAATAAATGTTCAACCAAGCATAAGCTACTATAAAATATACTTTTTTTATAATCAACTAAATATATAAAAACTATTTTTTAAAACATCATATATCCAGTGTAACAACCTAGGATCTTATCCAAAATGGCTAGCCAGAAGTTATTATTTGGGTTCTTTAATCTTATATAAGTATCCAAAATCTACCAGTGAATAACTAATGCGGGACTAAACATACGTCCGCATAAATTCTCACATATTCTTTCATTTAAGTCACGATGCGGTTTATCACCAACCTAACAAGTCTTTTAAAAAAATACTAGTTTTGTAAAAATATTTCAGCCACCAAAAATTCTTCTCACCAACCTAACAAGTCTTTATCAAGTGCGGGGTTCTCAACGCCGATATGGGGCCATATGGGCAAATCTAATGTAAGCCAAAAAAAAATCCAAACACTGTTGCGTGGGCAATTAGTGTATATTAAAATATTGCTCATATCATGATGATGAAAAAACTGCATCACGCCAGTTGTTTGGATCCCAAGCTCCCAGGAGTGGTTTGGCCAGCAACGCCCATTGATAAGCTGCCTCCTGGTTTACGCGTACAAGATCCGGTCATATCCAATTCCTATATCTTAGAAACAATGTCTTGAATGGAGAATCCCCTCGAGCCAAGCACCCTAACTTGTGCCCTAGAACCATACTTTAGCTCATAAAATATCTTAAAACTCTCTGTGCGCTCCAAACGGTCATAGCAATTAAAGGTGACAAAATAAATGATACTCCCAAAGGAAGGCTTGTATTCTTCCACAACATCACCTTCAACATGTGAGTATCTAGATTAAATTGATCTCATGGCAATTAAGTATTATAGTCTGCTATTGGATTTGTATTAATCCACGTGGATAGACTTGAAAGAAAACAAAAGGAGGAAGGAAGAAAGAAAAAGTCAGAGAGGTGAGGAGAAAAAAAAAAAAAAAAAAAAGGAAAGGAGGTGATAAAAGAGGATCTAGATTACCAAAGGCTGTTTGCAGTAGCCCACAGGAAGGTGGAGAACCTCCCTTGCCATGGCCCCTGGTTTCTCTCCAAACAAATGGTGGTATTGCCGCGTTCCCCCACCAAAACCAATCCCATCTCCACTTTTATACCCCCGACATCTCCATCCTCCCTCAACAGGATTCCACGTCCCCGTCCCCACTTCCCCCTCTTCTCCAGGAGGAATCCACTCAAAAGGATTCAATTTATTAAACTAAATCATTTATATAAGAATAATATATATGTATATATATATATATATATGTGTGTGTGTGTGTGTGTGTGTGTGTGTGTGTGTGTGTGTGTGTGTGTGTCTATAAAAACAAAGGAACTCACCTCCTCTATTTCCTGCCGTTAGACTGAGACGGCAGTCTTCTGCTCGGGTCTTAAAAATCCTAGCTTTTACGCCGTTCCTTGGGCCGGGGTTGTTCGTCCTTGATGAGGGTGGAGGGCAGGTTGGCGTCGGAGAGGAGGAGGCCGTCGCCGGAGAGGAGCACGAAGCGCCGAAGAAGGTCGGGCTCGATGACGACGCGAGTCCAGACGCTGTTCGAGACCTGCAAGGAGGTGTTTGCCGACGGCCAGGCCGGTACCGTGCCGTCGCCGGAGGACGTCGATCGGCTCCGGTTCGTTCTCGGTACGTTGCTGCTCCCTCGTCCGATATGCAAGTTGGGATTTTTAGCAGTGGCTTAGTGCTAAACGTGTCCACCGTTGGAGTAATATCTATAGTTCTAAGTATTGCATTTGCGTATGAAATATGATAAGATCTACATGAGTTTTGCATCAACTTTGCTGGTTTAAATTTGGTGAATTGGATGCAAGCGTGTTATTTATCATATATTTCTCTCCATCTATTTCCATGCAAATTATATTTTTTGGGCTCTCAATTGGATCTGGATCCTGAGTTTGGATTGCTTTGTTGCTTAAAGAATCTGTTTTGATGGCGAGCAACAGATTTAAGGATCATTTAGTGCATATTATTTATTATTTTCTATCTTCGTTTTTCGTTGCTTAAGAACAAAATTTCAAGGCTATTTTAAGATATCTAACTCACTATATCCATTTAAACTTTATAATTACCTCCTCCACCCCCATTGCCTTTCACATGAAAACATTACATTGGAGGACGTTATATATACCTTGGAGTGATCGCTCCTCTTGCTTCCTTTCGCTAGTATTTGGTTTCTCCCAGGCAATAAATTAAGGATTAAGATACAACAATCGTTGAGAGAAAGCTTACCTTATTGACTATTAGGTAATGTTTTAGAGCTTCACCTGATTCGCAATGTATCCTTGTTGATTCTAACTCATGCCATTCCCCTTGTAACACTAGCACGAATTTAATTGCATGATCATATGCAATGTTTTATTGACTACTCGATGCACGAACAACTTTAGAAACAAAGCCACAGATCATTGTTGTTCTCCTTGTTCGATGGTACATGTCGAAGGCTTGTTCGTTATGATAAGAACTTCCATGGGCATTAGAGGACAACATGTATTGTGTGTCTTACCTTTTTAAAGCACTACATGGTAGGTCCACTAGTTATAGCTTAGAAAGTTGGAGCTCGTGTATGAACAGGAAAAAGAGAGGAGTAATAGCTCACCAGCAGAAGCTTATATTAGTTACTGAAAATTTTAAAACCATGCCAAAATTTGAGAGATGGGACCTATTGGGCACCTTGGAATGAAGTTCTGGTACATGGATTAATGGAAGACAGCGGGGACCCTTGAGGCAGACCTTTCAAAATCTACCCGTTCTAACATATCGTTGCGTTATTTGTACGTTCTATACTTTTTCAACGCTTTTTTTTTTTGCAAACTTTGTAGTTTGTATGAGTTTGCAACTTGTACCTGTTACTTCTTATATTACATGAATTCTCGCATCTGTATGTGTGTATGCTAAATGTTCACCGTTATGCATGCATGTGAAAGCAGTGATCAAGTCACGAGCTAGCTAGCTTGTGCTCTTATCGTTCTGATCTTTTTCTACATTTAGTCGTTGTGCATCGTTTTCTACATTTGGTTCCACTGAAACTGTTGCACAAGTCATTCATGGGACCATTTCGATAGGAACAAAGCAATATTTTTTAGCGTACTACAATTATGAGTAGGTTTATTTATTGGTGAATTTCAAAACCATATTGTTATCACATTATTGTTGATGGATACTTGCATCTTCTTTTGTTGATGATTGCAATCACGTTTGCTTTTATGCAGATAACATGAATGGATTAGATGTTGGTGTAGCTGAAAACATGCCATATTTTCGGAACAAGGAGTCCGGAGGAACTCCCAGAATAACATATCTACACCTTTACGAGCGTGATAAGTTCTCGGTACATCACATTATTGAGAGAATATATTTGTTTTCGTCGTAGTTTAAAATGCCCTCAGCATGCCTCTACTCGTTTCTCTTGTTCAACTGCCTCTCATTATATATGCTCGCTCGCTTTTCTTCAGATTGGTATCTTCTGTTTGCCTCCATCAGGTGTCATTCCACTTCATAATCACCCAGGCATGACTGTATTCAGCAAGCTTCTCTTTGGCTCCATGCACATCAAGTCGTATGACTGGGTCGATATTCCTCAAGATTCCAACGATGTCATCAACCCTGCACAGTGTAATAAAGGCTTTTTCTGACTTCCAGTAATTTATTTCATGATATATCATTATACTTGTCTTGTCACCATCTTTTGTGCATTTTTAATGTATCTGGTTGCATTCTGATCCTCAGAAATTTTATTTGCCAAGTAACTTTACATCCCTTTCCGTAGCAGCACGACCCCCAGAAGTGCGTTTGGCAAAGGTCAAGACCGATGCCATCTTTACAGCACCATGCGAGACCTCGATACTTTATCCTGCAGATGGAGGCAATATGCACTGTTTCACTGCAAGGACATCTTGTGCAGTGCTGGATGTCCTCGGTCCTCCTTATTCCGACTCTGAAGGAAGACACTGCACGTATTACAATGACTTTCCTTATGCAACTTTCCCCGGTATGTTTTTTTTTTTTTATTATTCTATCATATATTTAATCATTTGAAACTCGTTCTTTTATATGACCTGTTTGGAGTTGAGCATGGGCCATGCATGTTTAAGTATAAATGATTAAGAAAATTTTATTGTCTCTGCTTCCATTCCTTTTCAACATTACAATGATGGTATTATAATTTTTTTTTTTTCATGCTGCTGTTGCCATACCTGTCATTATATTAAGCACTCTCTATTTTTGTTTTCGCCGACGTACATGTGATTCTCGTTCTGTACCTCTTTCCTGAGGATATCTTTTGAATGTGGAATTGAACTAAAAGGTCAGGAATTTTGTGTTCATTCGTGTCTATCTTTATCGAGCAAAACTCAATGATCATGTTGGAGTAGTTAGTCAGCATCGGGTCTTAATCAAAGTTGTCTAACGTACGTGTGGGACCTCCCATATTGCCGTTAGGTCCTATAGTTCCCAAGAAATTAAACCATTTCCTTAGAAAAAACACCTAGTCCCCCCACACTTGCACACCCTTTCCCTGAAGCTCTGCATGCAAGTTTCTCACTTTTTTAGCACTCCTTTGGAGTCAATTTGCCCAAGTGGGTAGTTGCCTAGGTTTTTATGCTATGGACAATCCTTGTTTGCACATATATTAAACTAACTCCTGGTTGATAAGTCGTTCATGCTTTTGAAAACTCCCATCTCTCTTGTCTTGAAGCATCTCAAAATTAAGTTGTTAGAACACCACCTCCTTCCACATGGATTCAGCGTCCATGATGACTTCTCTTCCCTGCTTAGGTAGAAACGATGAAAGGATCCCTTGGCATTCCTGTAGGAGTTCATTAAAAACAAATGCATTATATCAACATGAGAAACAAACAACTTGATGATAGGATCTTACTGGATTCTCTCAATTTCAGGAGCTGCGGATGTGGCGCCTGGTGAGGACGAGGGCTACGCTTGGCTGGAAGCGAGAGAGAAACCGGATGACTTCATTGTAGTTGGGGCAAAATATAGGGGCCCGAGAATAGTGGAGCGCTGATTAAAATGAGCCATATTAATTCTCAGTTCTTATCTATCCACTGCAATATTTTTTTCTTGATCAAGTTCACCTGGGGCTGCCTTTTTTTGTTTTTAATACTTTTCATTTGTTATGTTTCTGAGCATTTTCTTCTTATTTATTTCGGACTCATGTTTTTGGACAATGGTATGGTACAAACACTGGGGAAAAAAAGATTGGAACGTGGTTTGGGGTTGTGCAGGTCCCTGGTTTTGCTCCAGTGTTGGGGGGTTTATTTTATGATTCTAATCCACTTGAAATATTATTTTTTTTGGCTGCTCCTGGTCCCTGGAATTCCTGCGGGACACTGAAAAGATTTGGGTTGACGGAGAACAGGGTCCCTTTGTTTTAGCTCCAGTGCTTTGAAATGTCTCTTGGCTGTTCTCAAACATTTGACAGCCTTTAGTACACTGTATCTTGTCCTTCTGAAGACTAATGACCTCGCTTCTGTTGAGGAAGGACTAAAATCAGAAAACAGAGCAGAGGAAGTGCAGGCATCAGCGTCAGTTTTCCTTTGTACCTGTCTTGAAAAAAAATTGATACGCTGGTTACTGAAGCTCTGTGAAACCTTTAGTTCATTGAGCTTTTGTTGTTTCTCAAAATTAATTACCTAAGCAGGCTGCTGAAGCTTGGGTTTACAAGATGAGGGTAATCCAGATGTCCTTTCAGTTAATATTTTATGCAAGTAGCCGTGCTGCTTGTTCAATGGATAAGCTTAGCTTCTCTTCAATGATGAGTCTACTTTGGCTTTCTCGCATTTTATAGTCCCAAGTAGCGAATGCTTTCTGTTCTGGATAGCATATATTAATTTATACTCATGTTGTTGAATGAATATTATGTGGGATTGCCCATAATTTTTACCGAGTGGATTGAATTGGTGCAGCTCGGCATGCAAACTGCAGGGTTCAGGCTGTATCTTTCGCACCAAAAAATATTTAATCTTCTTTCACAATGTCAACTATCAGATGGTGCTCTACATAGATTGTAAAGCATTCCGAACTCTATCATCCATATGCTTGCATGGCTCGCAAAGTGTCCTTTGTCCACTAATTTTAAATCTTATAGCTTTTTGTGTTTTAGATCGAAAAAGATCCATAGTTGTGTCCCTAGTTGGATCATCCACCACTCGCTTTGAGATGTGGGCAAAAGATGAGTGATGGAGGTTGGAGTGCTTTTAGATATGTGCATAGATGGTCCAACAGTGGATGGACGAGGAAGAAGGTGAATCCTTATGAGGATTTAATGGCCATCTGAAACCCTAATACTCTGCTACTTGTCAATTGACACAGAAAAAAAAAATTGTGCTCAAGTAGTAAATATATGCAACTCAAACACAATGTTTTCAATTGCCTCAATTACTGCAAAGAGATTTAGAATTTTCAATGATTGGTCGGGGCTATGCGATCCTATTACACAGATGGAGCTGGGAAGAATTTGGTCCAAAGTGAAGAATACTGTCTCTAAGCTAGTAGATGACTAATATAGTTGAACTAGATTTTTTTTTTTTTAGGGAATGCTCTCATTTCAGATTGCTCAAGTAGAGGATCATGTTCTTCCTTGTCAGCATGGTTCTATCTTGGTTATATATGATGGAGTTTTCAGCCACCTACATCTTCTCTGAAATATCCTCTTAGAAGTCAAATAAAATTGGAGCATATTATGTCCTGCATACTATTCAACTGTCATGCAGTTCTGAAAAAGAAAGAAGATGCTGAACAGATCAGCATTGCTTTCGACCTATGCCTCAGCTGCAGTTAGTCTCTTCAATGACTGAGGGATTGCAATTTTGTTTCCTCAGCTACAACTCTTGTTCGTTCTCTTATGCCTTCCAGCAGATTGTATTATGCTTCAGAGGAGGTACCAGATGTGGTATAAAATTAGTTGTGGAAAATTGGCTATTTTCTATTTGAAAAACTCTATCAAGTTAGACTCTCCTATGAAATTTGGAGCTTGTGGCTATTTTGGACTCTGGTGCTTTTTAAAAAAGTCCCATTTGGATGTGGGAAGGGGTACAACAGCTTGGTCTCTTGAGATTAGCAAAATAGAGCTCTTCATGTTCAAAAGAGGTTGGTATAGCAGGAAGTGTTGGCCTAGGAATCTTTGTGAAATTGCTTGAAACATACAGGCAATGAATGCTCATGTTTGTTAGTCTGAATGAGGTTCTTTCTCCCATTACTTCTTCTAACGAGCGTCAATATTTTCTGTCCTAATTATCAGACACTTAGTTTGGAACCATTTAGTTTCTTTTTTAGCATCTGTTCCTCTCCTCCTTTGACAATGTAACTCATCTCTGCCCCTTATCTTTGTTGTAAATACGATTAATCTTCAATAAAAGGCGGGTGGCTCCTTTTGCCTCCCTTTACATAAAAAAAAACACAATGTTTTTCAAGGATAATTCTTTAAACTTTAGATATATAAAATTTTCTAAACAAGTAAAATTTGGAGATCCATACAAGCGTCTCAAGTTGAAAATCGTGCAAAGCCACTTAATCAATTTTAAGGATGACCAAAAATGATGACGGATTGTTTTGCATAAGTATACTTTTGTTCATGCTTAATTTTCTTCCTAATTCTAATTTAAAAATTTTAAGTATCTTCTCGTTAGCTATAAACATGTAGCTAATTTTTCCAGCAATCAACAACACTTGGGCTGCAAAGAAAATGGAATTAATGCTACCACGCATATACAACAACTGCAATTAAGAGAAGTTAAATCTTCAGTTCAACAAACATCTTTTTCTACCAGAATCATTTTGGATGGCCGAGAGCGACATCTCTAATTTACCGTGGACTTCTGTGTTCTGGACTTATTCTATTTGTCACCTATTAAATACCATTCCAATAGGTGACACTTAGCTGTTAAAAATAAAAAAAAGTAATGGATAGTACTCAACTTGTGGAAGAATAGTATGCTGGCTTAAAATTTCTATCTTTGGGACCGCATAGCTTTCAAATGGCTATTTACTTATAAATAATCAAAAGATACATCGCAAAGAGTATTTTTTCAGAAAGTGAGATATTTTATTAAGAGATGATATTTTTTTAGAAGGAATGTAACTTTTACCAAAAAAATTATTTTTTATAAGAACACAACTCTTAGATATATTTTTTGGTAAATCAGATAATTTAAATTAAATAAAAAATATATACATGAGAGTCAGAAAATAAAATATTATAAAATTTAAAAAAAATATCAACTATGGATGCTCATAAAATAGATCCGCATGAATCATCGCATTGCCATCCAATCAACAGTATTATTAGCTTCTCAATAAAAATACAAAATTCTAAAAAATAATAATAATTTTCAGCAGTTCTGAAAAATAAGGTGATGATAAATTAATGGCTCGCAAAGCCATATGACAACCCTCAGACATATCTTTGAAAAATGGGCATTGAAAAGGCTTGTCTCTTCGACAATTCCAACAGACATAACATGAATCGAACCTCAGCATGATCGACTCGAGCAAGGCACCAGCTCATGATTCTTAACTGAGAGATTGCAAGTGGCTTTGCTGCGGCCAACTGGTCTCGATGTAACCCTTGTCCTCGCTGCCCACAGTTTGTCTTTGTCATAGAGACATGTGATGTCCCCTGTTCTTTATTGCTCTCAGTCATGTGAACTGGTTGCAGACAAGGTCTTGCTCGTGGGCCATGGAATGCATTACGAATGCTGTAGATTTTAGTAATCAAGTCATTTCCGAGCAAGGTGAGAACGGCTTCAGTTTATCATGAATCACAAAAGTCTCGCTTGAAAAGAACTGTCATCTGGTGCGAGAATTTTGTTGTCACTGGGGTTGGTGTCATATCTCCTATTTCCAAGGTTGCATTCAGCTGACTCCTAGCTAAAGGTGATGCGAGATGTGAGAAGGGTTGATCTTTCGGATGGGAAATGACAACCTCGGACTGGTTGGGTGCTGCCGAAAATATAGGCACCTATTGTATAGTTCGTAAGACTCTTTCTTGTCCCTCTTTCATTTCTGTTTTTCAATAGAAAATTACAACAAAAAAAAAAGGCATCTCTTCTAGGTTGATGTCTGCCTATATTGTGATAGCACAGCTCTTATTCATGGTATTATTTTGACTACATCTTTCTTGTTTACCTCGGCCAAAAAAGTATATAAATTGATAGGTTGTTCGGGAAGAGACTGAATAAAAAATTTATCACAACCCGATCCACATTCAGAAAAAACTTGTTAGAAGATATTATTTAATTTTTTTAGCTTTGTATAAGTATCCAAAATCTATCCAGTGTACAACCGATAAAGGATTAAACACATACTTGTATGGATCATTATATGCTTGCTCTATTTAAGTACCGACATTTTTGCCAAACTAAGAGTTTAAATTCTATGAAATCTAATTATAAATACCACAATCAACTCGTGGTTAGCTTCAATGAGCATGTACTGCAGTATCTTTTAGTCCGCATAAGCTATGAATCGGATTTGTTCTGATACTATTTGTCATGACGTAGGACCTCATTCAAAAGGCTGTCCGAAAGATATTATTTGGATTTTTTAGTTTTGTATAAGTATCCAAATCAGCGAATGATGAAAGGTTTTGATTTGATGATTTTAATCTATCTTGTGTGCTAAGTCTTCATGCGAACTAATCCAGATGTTTTGCCTCCATGTACAGGTTAAATCATAAAATTATTCATGTAGGTCTAGACAGGGTTGATCATCCCAGCTGATAGGGTCAAATAACATGCTACTGATTGGGCCCCCTTTGTTGGGACAGTAATCGCCATCAAATCATCGCATTAATTGGTATATCCACATGGGCCTCCTCAGCGCAGTGGGGACGTGCACTCTTTCGATATGGGCCTAATGACACGGCATGGGCAACCGTGGCCCGATGTCTTTAGCCCAGCCCAATGCATTGAGTCCCCAATGATGAACCGGGACCGAACCGAAGGACATGGTGAATTGGTGATGCTCATCCAATGGGCCGGATAAGATTATGCAAGGAAGTCTGATCTTCTAAATATTGTTACAATATCATAGTTCTATGCAAGATAAATTTCGAAGACGATATCCTTACTATATTGTCACAAAATGATTGGAGTTTGGACCATATTCAAGTTTTAGGTACTTTTTCCCTCATCTTTTTTTTTTTTTTGTATTTTCCTTCCAAATTATCTTAGAAGATCCAGGTATCTAAAATACTGAAAGATTTTCCTTTTTTAATTGCCAATAGAAACTTGAAAACAAGATTAACTAATATCATAACGCCCCAGACACCTGAGTTTACACCAGTAAAAGTGGATCCTGCAACAAGAATTATTCTTGGTTTGGGCACCCAACCAAAATATCTATCATTCGCATCTCATCTCAAACAGATCATTCCTATCTTTGGATCTGGTTTCTAGATTTTATATGGCAAATCTATGAAATGCTTTATTGATCTAATGATTCTGATCAAATGTGCCTCAGCTATGACTTCTTCTTCTTCTTCTCCTTCTTGTTGATAACAATGTATAAATGATGTGACTTTCACCTGCAAGCCCAAGACCTATTTTGGCTCGACCCAAACTTCAGCCAACTCCGATGCTGAAGGGATTGGATATGGGTCCAAAGTTAGACCTGTTGAAATTTTCGTGACAGATCTGGTTTTGAGGTTTTAGATCCATGCTCCATCCAAATCAGAGTCGAACCAACATAAAATTACTCATGCATATATATATATATATATATATAGAAAAGTAAAATCGAATTCTGTGGGATGTTGACGGGACTCCCTTGAGTATAAAATCAATAATAGGCATGCAACCAAAAGATCCACAATAAAAATTTTATGACTCTCACTATAACAAATATTTAGAAGCCAAAAATTGCATATTCTGGCAGTCTCTAATTGATTTATTTAATTAATAATTAAAATGATATAAGACCATATTTTACTATAATCTAAACATTAAATTTATTAATTATGTATTTATATTATATATAATGATTAATAAGATGGATTCTCAATTAAATACATTACTATGTATTTTAGCATACTAGTACAACAAAAATCATACATTTTTATATCAATGCGATGAATAACTTAGAGACGATCAAAACATGTGATATTTATTTTCTAGATATTGTTTAGTGGTACTGATATTAGCTTTCTTAATTCTATTTGATATATCCTTCAATTTCTAAAGTCCTAGCATAGAAGCATTTGTTTATAGAGTGGTGTAAAGAATAAAAAGTAATCACAAGTTGACCATGTTTAGGTATTCATCCTTGACTTTAAATAAAATATATCTTTTTAATTATTTGTCTGCTCAACTATCAAGTATTTGTTCTTAATGATTTGATTTTTTAGCATGTATTAGATATTCCATTAATAAACTTCTCAAAACATGGATTGTTTTAACATGATCGACTCTTCAATATAATTTTTAATACCTGATGGGTATCTAGACATGATTATCTATCTCCACTCAAATAAAACATGATACACAATTATCTGGAACTTCAATGGACAAGGTATGGAACAAAAGTTGGACTGCAAACCCCAACTGGTATGGGTCTGGATTAGTAAAACTCAGACATATCGCGACCCAATCGCACCCCTAGTTAATGGCTTGAAAAGTTCTTACCAAATTAAGGTTTCCCACATGATTTCAATAGATTAGGACTTAACTAACCATTTGATACTTAATAATTTCCTAAACACCGTCTGAACTCATAGAGTATTTCGGTGTCCCAATCTTACTACCACAATATCTCTCCATTTGGTAAGACCAAGTGCGGATTTCTTTTCTTCCTGGTGGAAATTTGTTCATTGACATGTTCATTGGACAATTTCCTGTCAAAACGCTTAGTCCTTTGCCTATTTCCTCGCTCCTACCGTGTGAGATGTAATCCTCCATTGGCGCTTGGATTAGTCTTATTGCAGCTAATGACAGCTAAGTCAGCTCAATAGTATTACGTCAAGAGGAAAAAGTCTGTTCAATAGTGACAGTAGTAACCAATCTTCGAGAAAGTTGGCCATATTTTAGTTGATAATCCGAAGCCTTAATCTCTAAGATTAACTTCCCCACCTAAAATGGTGCAATATTAATTGGTTTCATCAAGTCCCGAATGATACCCTTTGAATTGTTTTATTATAGTTCGATTTCATCATCGGCTGCAGTAGAAAAATTGATTTGGTATAGAAAAAGGCATGCAGCTTGAGTTGCATGTTGACGAAAGGTCTAGTTTTCTCGATTATGTCGCCAGCAACAGTAATCGATGCCGGTCTTAAAGCTTGGATATCTAGGAAATGAAGCCTTACAAGGACCTCAAGAGCAATACTACGTGACCTTTTATAAACCGGCAAGCTTTATCTAGGGGTCATACGTACTCATCACTCATCATCTGTGTAATAATTTTGTAAGACATTTTCCCACTAGTGTTAAGTTTGTCCTTTCGTTCTCTTCTCTCCCTTTCATGAAGAAAGATAAGGCTATGTAGGTGATTCAACAGATGAAACATGGAGGCACCCCAGAGCTGTGCTGTGACTTAATAAATCATGGCATCATCCAAACATGAGCCAATGGCAGTGCACTTGCTAGATGTGGATTTAATAGAAAGTTTGTTGTTTTCAAGTCATGCTGCTGATGGTTAACCTCTAAAAAACAAGCTAGGTCGGTCTGACTGAGTAGGGACCAATCTTGGTTTAGTATATATCTATTTTCTTACTTGATAGTTGGAAGCAAATCTTACTTGAAGTTGTGTATAAAGGTGTAGAGAACTTTAAAAAATGGGAGGTCCAGCCTCGCCTTAATGTGCTAAATTCAATGCTTGATCAAAGCATTGACCTACTTCAATAAGATAAGTGCAATCTGGACGTGATCTCTATAATTTATAGGAAGAGCTTCGGAGATCAAAAACTTCAACAAGCTGTTGAGGCAGCCCTTTTAATCAATGCTTGTGGGCCATTATACAATTGATTAGGTTCCTTGTACACATGGCACATCAGGTTATTTTATTTCAGATCAGTTGAAGAAGTAGTCATTAACTTATTCTATAGGAGTAAGCTCAACTAAACATAGAATATAGTTTTGAACTTGACAATGCTTGGAAAAAGTATTACAAGTTTAGCATAAAGTACAACCCATTGACCTTATTAGGTGCTGCTTGCATGCACCCAGGACTCATCACAAGGTCCTGTATGAATTCAGAGACATTTACAAACAATAGCATGAAAAGCAGACAAGTTTGCAGCAGCTGCCCAACTTTGGGCTGAACTGAACTTGGCGCGAGTTCCATAGGACAGAGGGCACTACATAAGGTGAAGTTGGAAGTTTCTGCTTAAATCTTGGTGCTCTCCCTTTCTTCAGTGTCCAGAATTTTTCAGGTGCAATTTTTGAGAACTTAAAGATTGGACGCCTGGGTTCTTTTCTCCTATCTTAACAAAAAAAGAAGGAACGGAAGGCATTGGTTTACTCAAAGATCCTAGCCTTCTATGCATGGTTCGAAAATAAAGTTGGATAAAAGGGTGGAGCTATGATGATAAAGACATGACTTTATAGCTAGGTCATTTTATATCCGAGTAATCACTGACTACTTCTTACCTAAAGCCTTTAGATCCATCTATATATTTGTTCTGTGGTTCTTTTATGCCATTTCATTAGCTTAATTGGGGATCCAATGACTTTGTCAAGTTGTTGTTCTTACTAATCTAGAATAATTAGAGCCATTTGGCTGTGCCAGTTCCCATTGGAAGAGTCCATGAAGAAAAGCCCTGCTTGTCCACACCGCCAATTGCTGTAGATGGTATTAAACCCAAGTCAACATGATCAATTAATTTGTGGGCAGCCATCAGGCCATATTCATACACCACTATCAATTTGATCGACGTGACAGGTCATTGCAAACCAGATTCCAATCCACAGATCGATCAGTTTATTTATTATACATGTTTCTCAATTTAAGCCACCAATCATTAATTATACTAAGTTTAAACAGTCATGGATTGACACCGACAGGCAGGAAGACTATAGAAAATAGGCCTGCCGAGTCCTTTTTTTTTCACCCGAAAAATTTTAGTAATCATTGGATTGTGGTTTATTGCAGTGTTTTAAAAATTGGACTGGACTACTCTGTTGAACCGGTTGAACTATCAAACCTTCTAGTATATGTTTCTGAAGACCTATAATGGATTTGGAATAATAATCATTATATTTTTTTTTATTTTTATGAGAAAAACAGAAAATTAAATTATCATCTTATTATGGCCTTGATTTTTTTTGTTTTGTTTTGCGAAAGAGAGAAAATTATGTCCTTCACATTATTTTGTTTTATTTTATATATGAGTTCCAAGATATTTTCTGTCTAGCTTAGGAAGTTTATAATATCTCTTATAAACTCCTCTGAGAAACGGTTCTTAGAAACTTCAACTAATAAAAAACCTGAGAAAAAGATGGATTCCTAAGGTCTATCAATCAAACTCTTGCATGTCCCACAACCCTGCACTTTCCAAGCAAAACCCTGCCAATAGAAGACAAGGAATGAAGTGATGCCTTTCAAGCATCAAACACCGAAAGGGTTCAACTACTTGTCACTATTTTTTTCTTCAGAGGCTCAGGAAATTAAAGTCTACTCGTTTCTCCAAGTCGATCCCCCTCTTGGGGCCGGTTTGACAAAATCGTTGAAAGCTCGGCCTCACATGGTACGATAAGTTTTAATAGAACAGTTTAGAAACGACGTCTCCGCGGACTCGCTGACTCCTTCCGCCTGTTATGGTTTCTCCCTCTACTCTCTTTTGTTTAATTTAACTTGTTTAATTTACTGACGATAGGTAGTTGGGGGCGACCTTCTCTAATACATGCATTGACTAATTATTTATCTTATTAAACCGTGCCCCTCAAGCAACAACCATGGATCTTAGCATTGCTCTTCTCTAAATATTTTCCAACTCCATGGCTACACGTATTAGCATGATCTCATACGTATTATATTTTAGCATGGTTTTAACTCTCTATTTTATTTGTAGCAACGGCATCAATTCTACGGGATTAGATTTGATATGATATTCATTGATGGAGATAGAAGAGATTGGATGGGATTGCAGATGGTAAGCTTTTATTAATCGATTCATCTTGTCGGCATAGATCAGTTATGAGATGCATCAATGTACATCTCACATCAATGTATTATACATCTCATGTATTTAAATGCATGTCTATTTATATATACACCTTATAATATAGTGATGTTGCTTTACCGAACATGATAAGTGTTGGACCTACTCTGGTCCCTGCCTCTAAGTATTGTCATACAAGAGAACTATCATGTAAGATAATTTATTGATCTATCTACGCTTGATTGATGAGCTGATGAGATTCCATCCAGCTGTTAAGAGTTTCCAGCCAATCCGGTTGGTAGTCTAGGTGAAACCAACATCAAGTGTATCTTTGCTTGTATAGGAGTAGAGAGTGGGAGGAGACCGAGGTGTACGTGCGTAAGCGTGACACTTGTGTGATGCCAAGTCTTTTTCTTTTCTTTTCTTTTTTGGAAAAAAAAGGATTTCGATGTGCGCGTGCGACAGTTATCCAACCACCAGATCTACGCTCCAAACTTGATGGTCAAACGGTCTCCTAGGACATCTAATCACTACCCTACATTTCCGACAAATAGGTAGCTTGGATAGGGGTTTTTTATATTTCCTAATGTACCAATGTTATTAGGACAATTAAAATGTGTTTATCCTTCCAAGGCTTTATTTCCTGCACCTGCAACTTCCAAGAACTCAAACAAAAATAAAATGCTTGCTCAACTCTAGTGCTACTTGCACATATTTACTTACCATGGTCTAAGAGAGCTGCACTTACCAAATTAGGGCCCTAATAGGAATTGGCTAATAGAAAGGAGCAACATCGATATCCTCCATTGTTGCTGGTGGTCCAAACCGAGAACGATTGGCACTGCGGTGTGAACGGGGTTCCGTCTGAGTTGTCTTGGTTGGTGTTGGTTGCGCTCCACCTTCCACCAAGAAACCTGCAAACAAGCCTTGCACCACCACCAGGGTGGTGATGGCCCTCCGACGGTCAAGTCAGAGGAGATTGGAGGAGGAGGAGAGGTGATAATCGCAAGTAAGAGAGTGCTCTGGGAGATATTGCTCACCTCCCCCCCTTTCTCCCCCCAGCCGCATATATACCTGGCTGGGGGGTCTCTCAGGGGGGGTTCGTTATCGTGGGGCACGATGGTGTGGCCACTGACATGGCCGTTATAGGGCGTCGTGGAGCAGCACCGGGTACGGCCACGTCAGGGCATAGTGGGGCTCCGCTTTGTACGGCTGATGCAGGAGATCGTGGAGCAGCATCGGATACAGCCGTTGCAGGGAGTAGTGGAGCAGGAGGCCGCGGCGTGCCTCTGGGGAATAGCCTGTCGTTATCAAGAGATCTCCGACTCGGGGTCAGAGCGCTGGATCAAGGGGCAGCCGACTCGGGGTCGGGCTGCGGAGCCGAGGATATCCGACTCGGGGTCGGATTGCTGGATCAAAGGGCAGCCGACTCGGGATCGGGCTGCGGAGCCGAGGACGTCCGACTTGGGGTCGGAGCGCTGGATCAAAGGGCAGCTGACTCGGGGTCGGGCTGCGGAGCCGAGGACGTCCGACTTGGGGTCGGAGCGCTGGATCAAAGGGCAGCCGACTCGGGGTCGGGCTGCGGAGCCGAGGACGTCCGACTCGGGGTCGGATTGCTGGATCAAAGGGCAGCCGTAGTCTTCCTGGGCGCGCGTGCCGGTCACGTGGGGCATGGCGGCTTATTTCCCCCGTAACAGTAGCCCCCCACTTCCGAGCCTGGAACCAGAAGGGGAACAGGTGAAGGGAGTGATGTTTCGGGATTGCCGCCGTTCCTCGGAGAGGCGCGCGCGCTTCGAGCTCCCCGCCCTTTTTATGGCGTATGGCGGTTATTGCTGACCTGGCAGTCTGAGGATTTCGGCGGACATCCTTCCTTAATGGTGTCGATTCGCCTTTGGGGCGCGAGCGACCCTTCGGCAGCCAGGCGTCCTCTGGCGTCATCGAGGCGTCACTTGCCTTTCCGCCTATTTAATCGGGGGCCTTTCCCCGTCCGTCTTCTTCTTTACAGATATTTTCAAGTTTCCCCTTTGCGCAGCTGTTGCTGCCGTCGGACTGTTCACTTGTTTCTCCTTTGGCGCTCTCGGAGCCGTTCTTACCTCTTTTCCGGTGAGTTTTCCCCATTCTTCTACTTAGGGCTCTCCATACTTTCCCCTCTTATACTAGTGTACTCCAGTCGCTCCGGTCTTTCCCCCCTTCCTGTCCCCGTCCTGACCGTAGGTTTATTGGCCATTAGGAATGGGCGAAGTGAGAGCAGACCAAATTAAGTCGGAGCTGGTCGCCACAGACTTAGGCAGACTCGTGGCTCGGTACCACCTTCCCGAGGCCTGCAACGCCACGCTCCCGGGGCCTGAGGAGAGGATGTCCCATCCTCCTCCAGGGAAGATCGCCATCAATGAGGGCATTCTCCAGGCCGGGTTCCGCTTTCCCCCTTCGGACTTGGTCATGCAGGTGCTACGGGGTTTAAGAGTGGCACCGACGCAACTGGTGCCGAACTCGTGGCGGGCCCTGACGGTCTTCCAGGTTCTCTGCCGTATGCACGAGATCCCCGCCACCCTGAATGTTTTTTGGGAGTTCTACAGCCTGAGCGGCCACCCCCAGGACAAAGGGTGGTGGTGCTTCGCAGCGCGGCGAGGATGCGGCCTTGTCAAGGAGGCTCCTACTTCCATTCACAAATGGAAGGAGCGCTTCTTTTTTGTTGATGCAGATCCCTCTTGGGAAATCAGGGCGACCTGGGAGACCCCGATGAAGTCTCCGATCGGCCTATCGAGACTGTCAAGGGAGGAGTCCGATGGCTTGGCCGCCTTGAAGGGGTTGGTTGCCGAGGGCCAGCTCCCCCCGGTGGCCCGCCTTATTTCCGAGGATACTTTGGTGAATGTCGGTCTGAGCTCGGTCCCCACCGACCGTGAGTCCGCCACCGATTCTTTCTTGACTTTTTCCCTTCTTTCGTCCCGTTCTTTCCTTTGGTTTCTCCGTCTCCGACTATCCCGTCCTTTTTGCAGAGATCGACGACGTCATGCGGTCGGTGAAGACAAAGGCTGTTGGTAGGGCGTCCCTGCTGGAAGCAGCCCAGAGGAGGAAACGAGCTCTTCCGAGCGGGGCCCCACCGGCGAAGAAGTCCCGTAAGGAGGTGCCTCCGACGCCGTCCGACGAGTCCGGGCCCACCGATCAGGGAGACGTCGTGGGCACGGACCGGCAGCTGACGCTGTATCAGCCCTCCGGTGGTAAGATTGCCGCTACTCCGGAGGTATCATCCGAGCCTGCCCGAGACGGACGGGTCGGACGTGATCGGTCCCCGACCCGGCCTTCGACTCGGTCGGCTCCTGATGACTCGAGGAGGGACGCGCCGAGGCCCCGACCGAGCGGGACCCTATCAATTCCTGGGGTGACCCCCGCCCCGGCGCGATCGGCCGGACTCTTCCCCAGGCGATGGATAGGGGTAAGGCTGCAGAACCACCGTCCGGCTCTGGGGAGAAATCGGGGTCTGCCTTTACTACCGATGGCGCCCGAAATCTCATCGAAACAGTGCTGCTGGAGAAGGACCGTCGGCGGGTCCGGGAGTTGGAGGTCTCTGACGTTGGGGCTGCCAGCTGTGTCTGTCTCATGTCGGTGAGTGTTCTTCTGGCCGCTTTTCACCATTTATTGGCTCTGTTGTTCTCCGCCTGACTCCCTTATTTTTCCTATTTCTTAGCTCGCCCAGTACATGATCCGTCTGGAGGAGTGCTACAAGGAACAGGCGGGGCTTCTGGCGAAGGCCGAGGACCGGCTGAAAGCAGTGGAAAAGGGAGGCCAGGCTATGGCAGGCAGGACGACCGGGGACTTCGAGGCGAGGCTCCGGGAGGCCGAAGAGCGGGCACTCGGCTTTGCTGCCCTCGAGAAGCAACTGTTGGAGGCTCAGGAGCAGCTCAAGGTTGCCTCGGGTCTCGAGGGCGAGGTCAAGAAGGCGGATGAGCGGGCCGAGAAGCAGTCCCGGAAGGCTGCCGACTACCGGGAGAGGTGGGAGAAGGCCCAGCGGTCAGCCGACAACGCCCGCAACCGAACCCGGTCTCTTGAAGCTAAGCTGGGCGAATTGGAGTCGGCCTTGGAGAAGTCCCGTGCGAGCGATCAGGAGCTTCATTCGCGCCTGACGGAGGCTGAGGCTGCTCGCATTGCTGCCGAAGCGAAGCACAAGGAGGCTCGGGCTGAGCTACTGAGGGTCTCCACCGAGGCGGAAGGCCGGATTGTGGCGAAGGTCTTGGAGGCGAAAGCCCAGATTATGGAGCAGGCAGAGGCGGCGCTGGCCGAGAGGAGTGCGGAAATCGGGCGTCAGGCGGTAGAGGCTTATCGCCAGTCCGCCGAGTTCGCTCATGATATGTCGGAGGCAGTACAGACCTATCGTCAGTCCGACGAGTTTGTCCGTGACGCGTCGGACGCGGGGGCCGAAGCTTTTGTCTTAGGCTTCGAGGAGGGCCTGGCAAGGGTGTCGGCTAAGTACCCCGAAGTTGACCTGAGCGAGATCTCCCTTCTCGACTCCTCTCCGGCGCCATTGCCTGTTGGTTCTCCTGCTGCTTCCCTACCTCCTGCGGACGAGCCCGACGTTCCCGACCCGGGAGTTCCTCCAAGCTGACCTCTTGTACCTTTCGCTGTCTTCTTTTTTTTTTTGTATACCGGCGTTTTGCCAAATTGTATGGGCCTCGGCCCTGAAACAATGAAAATTAATGCAAGTTGAATGTTTCTTCATCTCGCCTTCGTCCTTCTTTTTCTTTTAACTCTCGGTAGCGTCTTGCTGACTCCTGGCTCCCGAAATTCTTCCGGCGCTAGGCCAGGCATCCGAGGGTTAGGTCTCAGAAAATTCTTCCGACGCTAAGCCGGGCATCCGAGGGTTAGGCCTCAGGAAACTCTTCCGGCGCTAAGCCAGGCATCCGAGGGTTGGGCCTCAGGAAATTCTTCCGGCGCTAAGCCGGGCATCCGAGGGTTAGGCCTCAGGAAATTCCACTCGTTGGTCGACCAAGGCTGGCGCATGCCGAGGCAACTGGTCGGGGCTTCAGGCTAGTCTGCTCCCGGGATGGTCATCGGGTTAGCCTGGCATCCGAGGGCCGAGCCTCGGGACCTTCCACTCGTTGGTCGGCCAAGGCTGGCGCGAGCCGAGGCGACCGGTCGGGGCTTCAGGCTAGTCTGCTCCCGAGATGATCGTCGGGTTAGCCTGGCATCCGAGGGCCGTCAAGCCTCAGGAAATTCCGCTCGTTGGTCGGCCAAGGCTGGCGCAAGCCGAGGCGACCGGTCGGGGCTTCAGGCTAGTCTGCTCCCGGGATGATCGTCGGGTTAGCCTGGCATCCGAGGGTTGTCAAGCCTCAGGAAATTCCGCTCGTTGGTCGGCCAAGGCTGGCGCAAGCCGAGGCGACCGGTCGGGGCTTCAGGCTAGTCTGCTCCCGGGATGATCGTCGGGTTAGCCTGGCATCCGAGGGTTGTCAAGCCTCAGGAAATTCCGCTCGTTGGTCGGCCAAGGCTGGCGCAAGCCGAGGCGACCGGTCGGGGCTTCAGGCTAGTCTGCTCCCGGGATGATCGTCGGGTTAGCCTGGCATCCGAGGGCCGAGCCTCGGGACATTCCGCTCGTTGGTCGGCCAAGGCTGGCGCAAGCCGAGGCGACCGGTCGGGGCTTCCGGCTAGTCTGCTCCCGGGATGATCATCGGGCTAGCCAGGCATCCGAGGGCCGAGCCTCGGGACATTCCACTCGTTGGTCGGCCAAGGCTGGCGCAAGCCGAGGCGACCGGTCGGGGCTTCCGGCTAGTCTGCTCCCGGGATGATCATCGGGCTAGCCAGGCATCCGAGGGCCGAGCCTCGGGACATTCCACTCGTTGGTCGGCCAAGGCCGGCGCAAGCCGAGGCGACCGGTCGGGGCTTCCGGCTAGTCTGCTCCCGGGATGATCATCGGGCTAGCCTGGCATCCGAGGGCCGAGCCTCGGGATATTCCGCTCGTTGGTCGGCCAAGGCTGGCGCAAGCCGAGGCGACCGGTCGGGGCTTCCGGCTAGTCTGCTCCCGGGATGATCATCGGGCTAGCCAGGCATCCGAGGGCCGAGCCTCGGGACATTCCACTCGTTGGTCGGCCAAGGCTGGCGCAAGCCGAGGCGACCGGTCGGGGCTTCCGGCTAGTCTGCTCCCGAGATGATCATCGGGCTAGCCAGGCATCCGAGGGCCGAGCCTCGGGACATTCCACTCGTTGGTCGGCCAAGGCTGGCGCAAGCCGAGGCGACCGGTCGGGGCTTCCGGCTAGTCTGCTCCCGGGATGATCATCGGGCTAGCCAGACATCCGAGGGCCGAGCCTCGAGAAATTCCGCTCGCTGGTCGTGCGCTTGTCGCTCGCTGCCCGACGGGATTTCTCCGTGGCCAGCCGCGATCATGTTTCTCCTTTTCTCTAAGCGTTGCCTGGGGGAACACGAGAAGGGCATTAAACGCTAATTAATGCGTTACCTGGGAAATCGGATCGCCAGCTGCTGCTTGCGAGGAGTGTTAGTTGAGCGGCCGCGATACGCGGGTTCTTCGAGGAGGATACGGCCTGGGCGCGAGCGGAGATATGTGGACCTAGGGGTACATGACACCCGGATTGTCCTGCACAAAAAATGCGGTTTAAGGAGAATGACGCTTAGGAAATCGCGGGGAGATACGCCTCGGGAGCCGGAACGGCTCCGGTTTCAATGCGCCTGCATTTATTGGAGCCACCCGCATCGGAACGACCAGGGGGCCGCAGTTTGGCTATAAATACAGGTGCAGGTACGATGGAGTTTGCCAAGCCGGAGCTGTTCAGGTTGCCATGGATCGCGGACCTCCTCCTTGGCATATGACTGAGAGACTCCTGTTGAAGGAAAGGGGAGACGCTCCCCTTGCGACTTCAGCCAACTAGCCGTTTCATCTGGGATCAACAAGGAGGGTCTTCCCGGCGGAACTCCGCTCTAGGCGTTTCATCCGGGATCACATCTCCCCTCCTTGAAGTTCAGCCTCCCGATCGAGCTCTGCACCAGACGCTCAGTCCGGGACCGCGCCTCCGTATGCTCTTCCCCCTCGAATTCCTTCTCTTTCCTACCACTGGGGAGGATGGGAATATCCTTTGGAGGCGGCGTTCCCCTGGGGGCAGCGGGAGCTTCTTCTGCGGCGGCTCTTCGTCTTTTTGGTGAGGTGCTGGATGGCGCCTCCGGTTAGAAGCACCCACTTCCGGTGGGATTGCAGCTGCTTTGGGTTGAGGGTTTGGGATCCTCGGTCCTCAGCTCCACGGATTCTCCACCTCTTCTTTGCTTTCTTTACTCCCTAATTCCCCTCTGGGAATTTCTTGTAATCACACGAGCACGCCATTGTAACCAGAAATTATTGAAATAAAAAGTGTTGCACCTTTTCAAATTGTCTTTCTGGCCTTGTTGTTCTACTGGTAATACATCCGCAGGTTAGCGGAATTCCAGCCCCTTGGAATTTCTCGGCCATCTAGGGCTTCCAACTGGTAGGAGCCAGGTCGGTTTACCCAACGAACTTTATATGGGCCTTCCCAATTCGGCGCTAGCTTCCCACCTTCCGTAGGTTGAGATGCCTTAGCTCGCCTCAGCACCAGATCTCCAATTCTGAAAAGCTTCGGTCGGACTTTGGAGTTGTAATATCGGGCCACCCTCCGCTGATACATTGCCATCCGAACCTGCGCCATTTCCCTTGCTTCTTCCAAGAGATCCAGGTTCCCTCGGAGTTGCTCCGAGTTGGCCTCGGGTCGGTGTGCGGCTACCCGAGGTGAGGGAAGTCCGAGCTCTACGGGGACAACGGCTTCCGTGCCATAGGTTAGGCTGAAAGGCGTCTCCCCGGTAGGAGTCCGATGCGTGGTCCGATACGCCCAAAGGACATTCTCGAGTTCCTCGACCCAAGCTTGCCCCGTCCGTCCGATCCGCGCTTTGATACCTTGGAGGATTGTCCGATTTGTGACCTCGGCCTCGCCGTTGGTTTGGGGATGCGACACGGACGTGAACCGATGTTCGATCCCGAACTCCTCGCAGAAGTCTCGGAAATGCTTGTTATCAAACTGTCGACCGTTATCCGAGATGAGGACCCGAGGTACCCCAAATCGGACAATGATGTTCTTCTTTACGAACTTCCGGACTTGCGCCTCCGTGATGGTGGCCAGTGGCTCTGCCTCCACCCACTTGGTGAAGTAGTCGATGGCGACAATCAAAAATTTCCGCTGGGCCGAAGCGATGGGGAATGGTCCGAGGATATCCATTCCCCACTGTGCAAAGGGCCAGGGGGCAGTGATTGGCGCCAAGGGAACAGAGGGGACTCTCTGGATGTTGGCGTGGCGCTGGCAGGCGTCGCATTTCCGTACGTGATCCTTTGAGTCTTCCAATAAGGTCGGCCAATAGTAGCCTTGCCTCATGATCTTATGTGCCAGGGACCTAGCCCCCAGGTGCGATCCGCAGATGCCTTCGTGGACTTCGCTGAGGGCGTAAGCCGCTTCCGAAGGGCGGAGGCACCTTAAGAGGGGGGCGGTGAACGAGGTCCGATACAGCCTCCCTTCGTAGAGTACGTAGTGGGCGGACTTCATAACAAGTCGCCGAGCTTGATCTTCATCTTCGGGGAGGATCCCTTCGGCGAGGTAAGCTACAAGCGGGTCCATCCAAGATGGTTCCGGATCAATTGCCATTACCGCTTCAGCCTCGCCGATGCTCGGGGCATCTAGGGTCTCCAGGTATATCGCCCTTGACAAGTTGTGTGCCTCAGCGCCCACCAAGCGGGACAACCTGTCGGCCCTAGCATTTTCGCTCCTTGGGACCTGCTGAATGTCAATACTGCCGAGGTCGGGAATGAGTGCTTGCACCTTCCAGACGTAGCTCTGCATGGTCGGGCTCCGTGCCTCGAACTCCCCTCGAACCTGCCCGACCACCAGCTGGGAGTCGGTGAAGACCTTCAGACGCCGGATGCCGAGCTCCTTGGCGAGTTTGAGTCCCGTGACTAGGGCCTCGTACTCCGCCTCATTGTTGGTCACTGGAAATCCGAACCTCAAGGCATACTCGGCTATCACTCCATCGGGATTGGTAAGGACCAGCCCAGCCCCTCCACCTTCAGGGTTCGACGACCCGTCAATGTGGAGCGTCCAGATCGGGAGATCGAGGCTGGGTGTTTCCGGCGGCCTAGGTTCCGTCTCCTGCACAGTGCACTCAGCGAGAAAGTCCGCGAGCACCTGGGCCTTGATGGCGGGCCGGGGCTGGTAGCGGATGTCGAACTCACCAAGTTCTACTGCCCACTTCACCAGCCGTCCCGCATTCTCAGGATTGCTGAGGATCTGCCGCAGTGGTTGATCGGTCAAAAGGGTGACAGAATGAGCCTGGAAATAGGGGCGAAGCCTCCTGGTCGCAGTCAGCAGCGCGAAGGCGATCTTTTCAGCCTTCGTGTACCGCGTCTCGGCATCCCGGAGGACTCGGCTGGTGTAGTACACGGGCTTCTGAAGTTTTGCCTCTTCCCGAACCAGTACTGCGCTGACTGCGGTTGGGGAGACCGCCAGGTAAAGGTAGAGCATCTCCCCCTCTTGCGGCTTGGACAGCAGGGGAGGAGACGCCATGTACTCCTTGAGCTGGTCGAACGCCACTTGACATTCAGCCGTCCAGAGGAAGTCTTTCGGGCGCTTCAACACCTTGAAGAACGGTTGGCAGCGTTCGGCCGATTTTGCCACAAATCGTCCGAGCGCGGCGACCCTCCCAGCGAGCTCCTGAACCTCCTTCACTTTGGTCGGAGGGGACATATCTTGGATGGCCTTGATTTTGTCCGGGTTGGCCTCGATCCCCCGCTGGTTGACAATGAAGCCGAGGAACCTCCCGGCCGAAGCACCAAAGGCGCACTTCGCTGGGTTTAGCTTCATACGAAACTTCCGCAAGGTGGCGAAGGTCTCCTCCAGATCCGCAATGTGCTGATCCGCATGGCGGCTCTTTACCAGCATATCGTCCACGTACACCTCCATGTTCCGGCCGATCTGCTCCTTGAAGATTTTATTGACGAGGCGCTGGTAAGTAGCGCCAGCGTTCTTCAGACCGAAGGGCATTACCTTGTAACAGTACAGCCCCCTGTCTGTTATGAAGGCCGTTTTCTCCTCGTCCTGTGGAGCCATCATTATTTGGTTGTAGCCGGAGAAGGCGTCCATGAAAGACAGCAGCTGATATCCGGAAGTCGCGTCGACCAGTTGGTCTATTCGCGGAAGCGGAAAGCTATCCTTGGGGCACGCCTTGTTCAGGTCGGTGTAGTCGACGCACATCCTCCACTTCCCGCTCGCCTTCCGGACAAGTACGACGTTTGCCAGCCACTCGGGGTAGCTCACTTCCCTTATGAAACCTGCCTCCAAGAGTTTGTCTACCTCCTGGTCGACCACCCGGATCCGATCCGGGGCACAGTGTCTCTTCTTTTGCTTTACTGGTCGGTGGGTCGGGTCGACGTTGAGGGCGTGAGAAATGACCTCCGGGTCGATCCCAGGTACATCGGCCGCCGACCAGGCAAACACATCAGCATTGGCTCGGAGGAATTCCACTAACCGGAGCCGAGCTTCCAAGTCGAGGTTGGCACCGACCCGGACCGTACGGTCCGGGCGGCCTTCTTTGAGGGGAACTTCGATTACGCCCTCGGCCGGCTCCCCGTGCCGCAAGGCCACTTCGTCTCTGGCGTCAAGGGACTCGACGCTTAGGGCCTCCATGGGCTTCTTCCCTTTGAGAGTTGCTAGGAGACACTGCCGTGCGGTTGGTTGGTCACCTCGGACCTCTCCAATCCCGGCCGCCGTGGGGAACCGCATGAGCAAATGGTAGGTAGAAACCACCGCGCGAAGGGCGTTCAGTCCGGGTCGTCCGAGGATAGCGTTGTAGGCCGAGGGGACACGAACGACCAAGAACCCGAGTCGCACCGTGGCTTCTGCGGGTGCAACGCCCGCAGTCACAGGCAGCTCAATGACACCTTCGGCCGAGATAGCGTCTCCAGTGAATCCTATGAGGGGGGTGGATGTTTTGTGCAACAATTGTCGGGACAAGCTCATCTTTTGGAAGGCCTCGTAATACAAGATATCAGCTGAGCTTCCACTATCCACAAGAACACGCCTTACATCATAGTTCGCCATAGTGAGAGAGATCACCATGGCGTCATCGTGGGGAGTCTGAACCCCCTTTACATCTTCATCACAAAAAGCGATTACATTTCCGACCCGCTGCCTCTTCGCGACGGCCACTCCTGATGCTTCCGCCAAGCCCCCTGCGTTCCTCACGGGCCGAGAGCAGCCCCCAGTGATGGTGTGGATCACTCCCGCAACGGGTCAATTCTGCTCCCGAGGCTCCTGAGGGGCCGGGTCGGCCGGACGCGGGTCTGCCGGGGGACGTCGGTCGTTTACATATCGACCGAGACGCCCTCGGCGAATGAGAGCCTCGATCTCGTCCCGAAGCTGGAAGCAGTCTTCGGTATCGTGGCCGTGGTCTCGGTGGTACTCACAGTATGCCCGAGAAGGCCTCCTCCCAGGGATCTTCTTCATCTGCCTCGGGACCGGGAGGTCCTCCCGCCCCTTGACCTCCATGAGGATCTGGGCCCGGGGGGCCAGGAGTGGGGTGTACCGGTTGAAGCGTCGGTGCGGAGAACGAGGGCGTGTGGCGCCGTGGTTCCTTGCTGGTGACGGGCTTCTGCGCCGGCGTTGAGGCGTCGGGCTCCTCCTCTGGGGTGCCTCTTTTCGCCTTTTCTTCCCGGGCTTTAGAGGGGCCTCGGCGGCCTCCTTGTTCCGGTGGGAGGCTGCCTCCTCGGCGTCTGCATACTGGTTTGCCCGAGATAACAGCTCCGGGAAGCTCCGCGGCAGGCGTTTGTCCAGGGAGAAGGTGAGTCTGCCCTTCCGGAAGCCACGCTTCAGGGCTGAGAGAGCCACTTCCTGGCTCAGGTTCCGGACCTCCAGTGTAGCCTTGTTGAAGCGGGTGAGATAATCCCGCAGGCTTTCTCCCTCGTTTTGCCGGACATCAAAGAGGGAGTCGGAGACCAGTCGCCGCCTGCTACTGACGGCGAAATGGCTGATGAAGAAGCGGGTGAACTGGTCGAAGGACTGGATGGAGTTAGCCTCCAGGCCGGCGAACCATGCCCTTGCCGGGCCACGGAGGGTCGCCGGGAAGGCCTTGCAGAGGAGCGGATCCGATGCTCCATGGAGGAGCATAAGAGTCCTGAAACTCTCCACGTGGTCCCGCGGGTCCGCCGCCCCGTCGTAGGGTTCGATCGCCGGCATTTTGAACCCCGGCGGGTTCGGGGTCCGCAGGATCCTCGAGGCAAGCGCCGGCTGGGAGGAGATCTCCAAGTCAGCGAAGGGATCTTTGGAGTGGCCCTTCAGGACCTGGAGTTGTCTGTGGAGATCGTCCACCCGCCGGTCCAGGGAGCGCGACCGGTGGGTGGGGGACAAGGAGCGGCGCGAGGGGGACCGACTGGAGTGCGGGCCCCTCGAGGACTGGGGTGTCTGAGAACGCGCCCGGGTCCGCCTCTCGTACCCCGCACAGCTCCGATGAGAAGGTCCTGGCAGAATGGACCGCACTCGAGAATCCTCCTCGCGCCGGCGCTCCTCTCCATGGGAGAGGAAGGAGCGCGGGTTGTGAGGAAGAGGCGAGTGCTCGGGGGGCAGCGGCTCCTGAGCCCGTTGCGGCACCCGAGAGATCACACCCTGCAGATTCTGCACTGCCTCCGCGAGGGTGCGAACCTGCTGGGCTAGCTGGTCGAACTGAGCAGCTTCGACCGTCTGAATGGGAGAAGGGGCGGTGGAGTGCTGCTGAGAGTGCGTTGGGGACGCAGCAGCCTCTCGGCCGGAGGCGCGAGAGGCTCCGCGACCGGAAGCATTGGAAGCTCCACGACCACCTCGCCGTGCCATTACGATCGTTCTAAGATTCGGCCCTCCTTCTAGCGCCAACTGTTGCTGGTGGTCCAAACCGAGAACGATTGGCACTGCGGTGTGAACGGGGTTCCGTCTGAGTTGTCTTGGTTGGTGTTGGTTGCGCTCCACCTTCCGCCAAGAAACCTGCAAACAAGCCTTGCACCACCACCAGGGTGGTGATGGCCCTCCGACGGTCAAGTCAGAGGAGATTGGAGGAGGAGGAGAGGTGATAATCGCAAGTAAGAGAGTGCTCTGGGAGATATTGCTCACCTCCCCCCCTTTCTCCCCCCAGCCGCATATATACCTGGCTGGGGGGTCTCTCAGGGGGGGTTCGTTATCGTGGGGCACGATGGTGTGGCCACTGACATGGCCGTTATAGGGCGTCGTGGAGCAGCACCGGGTACGGCCACGTCAGGGCATAGTGGGGCTCCGCTTTGTACGGCTGATGCAGGAGATCGTGGAGCAGCATCGGATACAGCCGTTGCAGGGAGTAGTGGAGCAGGAGGCCGCGGCGTGCCTCTGGGGAATAGCCTGTCGTTATCGAGAGATCTCCGACTCGGGGTCGGAGCGCTGGATCAAGGGGCAGCCGACTCGGGGTCGGGCTGCGGAGCCGAGGATATCCGACTCGGGGTCGGATTGCTGGATCAAAGGGCAGCCGACTCGGGGTCGGGCTGCGGAGCCGAGGACGTCCGACTTGGGGTCGGAGCGCTGGATCAAAGGGCAGCCGACTCGGGGTCGGGCTGCGGAGCCGAGGACGTCCGACTTGGGGTCGGAGCGCTGGATCAAAGGGCAGCCGACTCGGGGTCGGGCTGCGGAGCCGAGGACGTCCGACTCGGGGTCGGATTGCTGGATCAAAGGGCAGCCGTAGTCTTCCTGGGCGCGCGTGCCGGTCACGTGGGGCATGGCGGCTTATTTCCCCCGTAATATAGTAAGCTATTTTACATACCTCTTCTAAACATTCAAACAATTGAATATGGAAAAGAAGTTTTCTTTGGGAAGTAGTTGCATGAAAGATAAAACATGAGTTTGAAGGTGTAATTGTTAACTTTTAACTAATCTACTTAGCCATCTAATGAACTAATTTTTTTCCTAAAAAGGCATTGGGAAAATAGTAATTAATGTAACATCATGTTTATAGAAACAAGATGAACCAGTTGAATGAATGGCATTCCGGTAATATCAAACTTTTGGAATGGCATGTTAGTTTAACTCAAGAAGTACGTAAGAATACCATGTCCTTCGAACTAAATGGATCTTTCTAAGATAGTAGGTCTTCATTTTTCATTTTTACTTTCATATATTATGTTCTATTGGCTCAAGTTTCACTTAGCTTGACCTTTAAATCTCTCTTGAGTAGGGTATTGCTTTATATACCATGAAAAGAAGTAGAGGGAGTAATCATCTTTTTCAATAAAAAAGGTGAAGAAAAAGTTTTGCACCAACGAATTATATCTGTGATTCTTTTACTTTATATGAAATTAAAAAAAAAAAGCATAATACTCTATTTTAGAGAATATTATTTAAGAATAAATGAAAATATATCAAGAGGAAGAACAATTAAATTTGTTAACATAAAAAATGATAAGGTCATATATTTAAAAGGGGGGGGGGGGGGGGGGGGGGCATTTATATGTTTGAGAGGGGTATTGTTAAAAATTGATCAAGTAGATCGAACTATCAATCCACCTACAATCCAGCTTGAGTTCCTTTTAAAAATTCTTTGCTAGGTAATCAGCCAACATCCATTTACCCATATCTAATGTTTTAACTAACAACCCGAATCGCAGGATACGAATCAATTTATCTTTAAGCTAGACTATTTAGGTTTATAATAGAGAAAAGAAGCCAAAAAAAAAAAAAACCAATATTTGGGAAGAATGATGAACCATCTAAAATTAAAAAAGCAACACACCGTCAGCAACAAGCCTCTTTCAAACTAGCAATTAAACTATCATCTCTCAATAACTTATCCCTTTTTCTTTTTGCAAGTCTCATTGCTTGCTTCATTGCTATTGAAAGTCTAAATGAAGCCTAATTTGTTTCTATGAAATCAAAATATAGCATAACTTTTTTGACAGTTTTCCAGTGATGTAATTGGTCAATATTATACATAATTATCCAAACATCTTAATAAGAATTATTTGCATGCCTCATTGCTTGCTTCATTGCTATTGAAAGTCTAAATGAATCCTAATCCATTTCTACGAAATCAAAATATAGCATAACTGTTTCGACGGCCTTCCAGCGATGTAATCGGTTGATATTATACATAATTATCTAAACATCTTAATAAGAATTATTTAAACTATCCGAGGAGGGAAAAAAAAAAAGAAAAGAAGAAGAAGAAGAAGAAGATAGAAAAAAGAAAAAAAAACAGAAGGACGAAGATGCCCTTCTAATACCTCTAAGGGCTCGTTTGGTTCGCGGGAAGCATTTTTCCTCATAGAAATATGATTACTAAAAAACAAATTCCTAGTAAGAGGATGCATAGGAAGTACTTTTGGCATGTTTGGTTGACCATGGGAAAGTGACAAATTTCCAAAGTGCTTATGTTTGGTTGGCCATCCACTTTTCTGGAAAAGTTATGTATAATTCCTATTATGCCCTTAATAAAAATTAGGTCTTTAATGCCTCTTTAATGCTTCTTTAATGCTAAAGGACCTTTTTGGAAAAAAATAAAAATAAAGTGATTCCCTCCTTATAGAAAAGTAACTTTTCCATGTTTCTCATGAAAAAGACTTTTCCATGAAATGTGGGAATCATATTCTCATGAGAATACAACTTTTCCATCTCTCTCCTTTGAAAACTCCAACCAAACAAGAGGCATATCATTACTTTTCCGTTGACCACACTTTTCTCCCTTCTTTTTCCGCGAAACAAACGAGCCCTAAGTAGGACATGAATTGGTGCGATGTATCAACATTAAACTTCCCATATGCTTCACACCTTGTCAATAAAGTTATATAGGGGCATTTCCGGAAAATAAATAGGTGACGGTGCATGTGCTCAAATGAATTAAACTAAAACTTCTCGTTACATAATTCTCCTCCCTGCATTTATCACGGAAAAAAAAAGTCCAAGGAAAAATTGAGAGGCAAAGCTGGTGCTCTTGACGAAGAAAGCGGCGCATTAAACGTGTTTTTAGCTTCGACGGAGCCGCAATTACCTAACCTGCACTAAAATAATAATAAAAAATCGCAAACGTTGAAACCCTAATGCTTTATAAGAGAAAAGTAGGAGTAGGGGCATTTTGGGCAGGGATGGTGGGGCCATTTTCGTCAACTTTGAAAAAATCAGCTGGAGGCCTTGGAAATAAGACCGGAATCTCCACGCGAGGTTGTCGAACCAAACGTTTCAACGCCTTGGGATCTTAAAACAACTAGATTATATTCGAAACTGTCCCTCTCCAGCACGAGTGGGCTCACCGGAAACTGGTGGTCGGAATCTAAAACACCTCAGCCTCTCCATTATTTTATACTACTGGTACAGCTAACTGAGATCACCTCTCTCTTAAAATCTATATATTCTTCAACAAATCATCTTTAAGTCCTCGGTTGTTGATGCATAAATAGATGCACAGTTGACGCGAGATTGCTTCTTAATTAATTGTAGAGAAATGACGTAGTGAATAATATGAAAAATTTATGAGAGTTAGAAAAATGACTTGGAAAATCATTTGGCCATTAATAAGTTTGTGGATGTAAAGCAAGAGCAGTTTTAAAAATGTGTACCGGGCAAAGAGATCAGCCATCCTTGGTTTAATTTTTTTTTATAGATTCAGAAATATTATCTCTTACAAAATATGGATAAATTTGGTGACTTGAATGATAAGATGGTCCATTGTTATTGTGTCTTTTGGATGAAGGACAGGATTCACTGTATCTATCTATATATCTATCTACCTATCTCTATCCACCGATCGATATGGATAACTAGATAGCTAGATAGATAGATCAAACAGGTAGATGTAATTTTTTTCAACTAAAGTCTACATGAGGATAATTCATGCTTGAGTTATTGGTATGAGTATGATTCCGAGTCTTCCATGAGCTATCATGAACAGTTGCTGCTCCCGTCTAAAGGCACTATGGCAGCCAAGCGCCGGTGGGGCACACCTCCGGCAGACATCGTTGAAGGGGTGATGATTGGCACAAGGTGGCAGAGGGAGAAACTTCAAAGCGGTCCGGGGAGTGCGGCTGGAAGCTCTCCTAATGACGCAGCCTGACAAGTACATGTCTCACACGTTGGGATCCCCATATTTTTCTTATTGCTTCTCTCAGTCCCCTTGACATTTAGGTGCTCATGCCCCACTAGAGATAAGCGCTGCGATTTGAATTTTATTAAACAAGTCAAAAACAGGAGGCTTTCCTTTATAAGAAGAGGGGGTGAAAGGACAGGAGGCGCGGCACAAGAAATATTATTAAAGAGGAGGAGGAGGAGGAAACCTGGGGTTGTTTCCAATGGAGGTGCTGCTGAAAGGGTCTCTTGTTGATGAAGAGGAAAAGAGAACTAAGAGTGTTGGTGATGAAGAGGGTGGAAAAATTGGAAAGGTATGGCTTCTTCTTCTCGCTGTCTGAATTCTGTCCAGATGCAGCATTGTCCTCCGAATCTTATTTTCTTTTCCTTTATTTTTCTCTAGAGGAAAACTCTGGGCTTGCCCATCAGCTTCATCGTTGTAAGCTTTCTTTTTTTTTTTTTTTTTTTTTTGTGTGTGTGTGTGAATATCAAGCCATGATTGAAATGGGTACATGAACCTAATTAAGATTTTTTTTTGCTTTTAATGCATTTCTGAAGTTTTAGTAGCTCCAAAAAAATGAATTTTTGTAGCATTTAGGAACTTGGTAGCATATATTTGAGCGGAAAATTAGGCTTTTGATGAATTGAATTCCATCATCACTAAGTGACAAACATACCGACAAGGTGTTCAACATCATGTCTTTATCTCAGACTATTAGATTGTAAGACTATCATATATCCTTGAAAAAGAGTTGGCTTTTGATTTTTCAAGGAAAGAATCTTTGAAAAGAAAATAGACTATCTTCTCAGGAAAAAACAAAGAAAAGGAAATAGACTATTTGTGGTTGATTTGGCAACTTCTTGGAAGATTTCCGAAGAGCCTATTAACCTTTCTGTTATGTATTCTTCTGCTCATATGGTTTCTCAACAATCAATAACCTTATACTGCAGCAGTTTGGAGGTGAAATACCAGCTGCGGACCGAGATTTTTCTAGGTCACCTTCTCCCAATTCAATCATTAACAAACAGGTATGAAGGTTTGAAGCTAATTTCAAATATAACTAGCGAAACGATCATTACATATGCTCGTGGCATAATTCTTGTGAGAATTGCATCATTTTTTTTTTTGATTGCAATCTGTGGGATTTTAAAAACTTCTCTGGAACTCTGGTAACTTGGTCACAGTTTTACGAGGGTTAATTTGGTTTAAGAGTCTGGTGAAATATAATACCTGTCGTTGGTATACTCAATGAATGATAAATTAAATGATTGGGGAATTCCCAACATCTTTAAAATATTCAAGTTCCTCTAATTTATGAATAGCTCTTGATGAACATCGTAAACTAGGTAAAGTCTCTTTATCTTTGGCTAGGCTTGTTTTGTAATATCATAGCTGATGATCCAAGCCAAACCACTAGAAGCTGGAATTACAATTTTCCATGATCAACTTAGTCTAATTATATATGCATGTTTTGAATTTACCTTCACACAAGAAAAGGATAAGACTTTTCATTCTATTTGTTGCCTTTTTTTTTTTTTGTTAAAAACAGTGGTCGTGTATAGATACAACCAAGAAAATCAAAAACTGCTTCTGCTTTTATTCAATTCATTAATTTTATAGTTTTAAGGGGGAGGGAACATCATATGCTCCATGCCTTCCAGTCATTTATAATTCATTGTCAATAAAGCGTCAGACCAGATTAGCCTTTATTCATTTTTTTCCAACAAGTGATCTAACTCAAAGATGCGTAACAGGCTTCTGCTGCAATCCCAAGCGAAAGATCATCTATGGATACATCCTCAAGACCGTCTTCTTTAAACCTCGAGGACTCCGTCAAGATGAGTAAGGTTAGAATTTTATTCTAATATATATTAACAAAAAACTACTCACAATCATTTGGATCTGTGTTTTTATGTTTATGTTTATGTTGAATTAATACAGGCATGCCATGTTATCATATATCCAGCTTTTGTTCGTAAACGTCTCTAGATTTTCCATCAAAATAAAGTTTGATCCGTAAACTTTAATTTGTTCTCTCAAATCTCAAAAAAAATTTGCGGCAAAGTTATCAAACAACACTAGTCATGAGGCTCTGTGACTGGCTCAAATCAATGAATTAATAACATGAGGCCATGTTTTTATGGATATTCTCTCATCATCTTTGGATTTGTGGGCTTGAAGGTGGACCAGCTCGAATCCACTAAGGCGGAAATGGGTGAGGTAAGAGAAGAGAATGAAAGATTGAAGACAATATTAGCCCGCATCGTTAAGGATTACCAGTCTCTCCAAACGCACTTCTTTGACATTGTTCAGCAAGAGCAAGCCAAGAAACCTGTTGAGACCCCGCCAGCTCCAAATGAAGTAGAAGAACCTGAGCTTGTTTCACTAAGCCTTGGAACAAGTTCAAGCGGTCACAAGAAGGAAGAGAAGGTGAGCCCAGATAAAACCAAAGAGAGTCATGAGCAGATTGAAGGAGGCCTGACTCTTGGACTAGACTGCAAATTTGAGGGATCTGGTACTGGCACCAATGAACCTGGCTCCAACCTGAGCCCAGGCAATAGCTTCGAGGAGCCAAAGGAAGCAAAGCCTGGGGAGCCATGGCCACCTAGCAAGATATTGAAGAATTTGAGAAATGGTGACGAAGTTTCCCAGCAGCCCTTTGTCAAGAAAGCACGTGTTTCCGTGAGAGCACGATGTGATGCACCGACGGTCCGTATCATGTCATATCCTACAACCAATCAACTTGAATTGCATGCATTTGATCGATACTTTGGTTGTAGTAATATTATGCATGGAAATAGTACATAACGATCTTCTGAACATTTGATTACTGATCAAACTCTATCTTCTTGTTCCTTCTTGTTAGATGAATGATGGATGCCAGTGGAGAAAATATGGGCAAAAGATTGCAAAAGGTAATCCATGCCCACGAGCATACTATCGTTGCACTGTTGCACCGGCATGCCCAGTAAGGAAGCAGGTAACGATCTCTTTCCTGTATCTTATTTTTGGCTTTGGTTTTGTCTGAAATAATCTATGCATTGGATATAAGATTGATATGATTGTAGGCTATTGGAGATAACGTTAAATAGTTCTAGAGCTCGCTAAAACAATTAAGTAACAAATATATATGAAGCTAATTTTCTTAAGGTCATAGTTAGAGTCTGCCTAGGGTTTGGATATAATATGATGGCCTTCTGGTCTTACATTAGTCCAAAGCCCAGTATGATCAAGACTCCTGGTCGAATCCTTAGTGCTGATAAATGTCTTCGTGTTGATCAATTGGCAGGTCCCAACAATGCAGCCATTACCATTTTTTCAGTTATGTTTTAGGAAATCTTCTCTTAATATGATTTCCTTGTCTGGAAAAAAGCCGCATGTAATATGATTTGTGATCAGATCCTACGTAACTTCAGATAGATTGTTCTCTTTTGATAGAAAATGTCAAACAAGTTGTTCAAATGATTAACAATAGAGGTTTTTAGTGGCAAATAAAAGCTTCCAAAAGTCATAAAATTACCTCTAAATATTTATATCGTTGGAGTAACAGCAAAAAGTTGAGAATGGCTTTTGCAGCCATTATTGCTAAAACTTTAGCAACATTTATATTCTGAACTTCCTTTCAGAGAAAAACATATTTCAACACTAAAAAAAAATATAGCAGCAAAAGTAGTTCCTGCTGTAAATATTTTTTTAAAAAAAGACAATTCTTTTTAATGCTATAAATATTACATCATTTTTTCGGAGGCACAAATTTTTGCCGCCATATATGCAACCTATTTTTAGAGGTAAATATTCTTTCCCCACAATAATTCATTGCTAAAACTCTGTTTCCTTGTAGCGAGGGAATATGAACCATATCAGACTCAGTTGATCATCTCAATAATGTTTTGAGTTAGATAAATTCATTATTCTTGTAAAAGTATAGTCCTAGATCAGAAGAATTTGAGAAAGAAATCTAAGTAATTTCAAATCATAGTCAGAAGAAAATATTCCTTTCAGTATATTATGTCATCATAAATAACCATGTAGAACTTGCTGAGGATGTTCCTGTCTGCATCCAAGACGTGATTAACAAGTCATTCAGAATGTTCACTTGATGCAAGTGTTGAAATATAGAATTTGAAACATCAATTAAGTTTATCACTTGCCTGTTAATATATAATGTAAGCTTTCCTTTAGCATCACTTCATCCCTTTCTAAGTTCTATGGATCCCTTGCCGACTTCCATCTCAACTCTTTTATATCCAGAAATGAAATAATTTTAGAAGAAATTCACCAAAGTTTCCATGTACTCAATATTCTTCTCATTTCTATATTCAATTTCCAGGTGCAAAGGTGTGCAGAAGATATGTCTATATTGATCACCACCTATGAGGGGACCCATAACCACCCACTTCCATACTCAGCCACTGCCATGGCTTCAACAACCTCCGCTGCTGCTTGCATGCTGATGTCTGGCTCCTCCGCTTCCCGACCAACCATCGGATCTCTCGCCACCTCCTCCACTGTCACCACCACCACAGACGCCAGACTCCATGGCCTAAACTTCAGCCTATCAGGCAATTCAAGACCATGTCATTTCTACCTTCCAAACCCTTCGATCTCTTCCACCCCTTGCCACCCCACCATTACACTAGACCTCACTGCCCCCCCATCATCCACCTCCCAACCTTCTCACTTCAGTAGGTTCTCTTCAAACTTTGCTTCCATTCCAAGATACTCCTCAACAGGCTTCAGTTTCTCTTCCCCAGAGTCTGACACCATCCCAACATCGTGGAGCAATAGTTATCTTAACCACGGAAATCAGCCATATAACAAGAGTCTCGTTGGCTCTTTGAACCTCGGAAGACAACCTCAGGACCCTTTCTACCAATCCTATCTGAACAAGGCCACCAACCCAAGTGCTCCCTCTCCAAGCCAGAATTCACTGACGGACACAATTACTAAGGCTATAACGTCGGACCCGAGCTTCCAGTCGGTGATAGCAGCTGCCATCACGTCGTATGTTGGAGCCCAAGGTGGGAGAGGCGAGAGTTCAGGCCACGGCCTGAAATGGGGAGAACGCTTCAACTCAGTTCCCCACTACTCAGGCGCAGCGACCGGGAACGCTTGTGCGTCGAGCTACTTGACTCGGTCGACGGCCTCAAGCTCAAACCCTCAACAAGGGAACTTGATGTTCCTCCAGCCTTCGATGGGCTTTCCTGGCTCCAAGAGTGCCTCTGCCTCTCCCGTGGAAAATAGGGAAAACACCAACTGAAGGCCCTTTTTGGATTTAGTTCTGCTTTCATTTTGTTCTAGGAATTTTGGAATTTATCCAGCCGTAACATTGTATGTGGTCATTGAGCTATAAGTTCTGAATGACAATATATGGGAAGGGGTTGGGGTAGGTAAGTTAAGGCATTGTTGTTTCATGATGTACAGTGCAAGCAAGGCAACTAAGTCTGACCATGTGAATGAAAATGGTGATGGTGATCTAGGTGTAAGCCATGAAACTAGACCAGATATATAACCAGACTATTTCAGCTGTTCATTGGGAAGTGGTTTCTGATTACTTGGAGTGCGCCGCACTCTGCTGCTAGAAGAATTTGCAAGCTCATTCCTGAGTGTGAAGGTCTTGTCGCTACTTGGGCCCTCTACTAGGGCTTTTTTTTTATTTTTCCTTCTCTTCTTTGTTCTCTCCTTTTTCTTCTCTTTGATTTTTTGTTTTGTTTTGTTTTTCTTTCTTTTGTTTTTTGTTTCGTTGTATATACGTTTTTCATTTTCCCAATAAATTCTAAGATGGGAGGGATCTCTTTCAACCCTCCTTCCATATTATTGAAAGAAACATATGTAAGCAGATTTTTTAAACCTTTATTTATCTTTTTCTGATGAAATTGAACCTTTATTTATCACTTTATGCAGCCTTGTATCTCTAGATACGGAGCCCAAGGGATTTCTTTTATTGGCCAAACTAGGGCAAGGGTTTGCTGTAGTATATGACATTCTGTATGCTAATGAGTACATTATCAACTTATCAAAGGAGTATATAGATAAATGTCAAGTCGGCCACTTAATCTATCCGTTCCTGCCTTACCTCTATGATATTATCAAATATTTCACGGAAAGAAAATTCTAAACCATCCTTGAAGAACTATGTTCGTAGCACAATACATTGAGTCTCTAGCTAATATAATTGATTGTCCAGATCAGAAAAAAAGGGCTCAAATTGGACGTATATTTAAAGCCCCGAATAAAAAGAAAAGTATAGATGGAAATCATGATTTTATCATCTATTTCTGCTTTTTTTTTCTCCTTTCTGTTCTAAGAGGATGAATTGATATACAAAATGTATCTGAATATTATTTTTTCATTGTCATTCAAAAAGCTAAAAGGATGCATTGATACATTTATTTGGATATTATTGGAAGTACACAATATTAGGTAAATTTAAATTATTTAATAATTTTAAATATTCTTTAGCTTTTTATAATTTTAAAGTGTTTTTAGTCCGTGTAAACAGTTTAGCAGAATATTGAATCTAACTAGAAAAATTCAAATATTTAATATTATAAACTTTTTATTGATATTTTATTTATGTTGAAATATTTGGGGAAGAAGAGAAAAACAAAAAGAGAGAGAGAGAGAAAAGTGATTTTATTTCTCTTTCATAAATTCGGTACATCTCAAAAGTTATATATACTCGCGTATAGACTCTATACATGAAAAATAATATACACTGATAGAAGATTTTACTAATAATATATCCCTAAAATCACTTTTATAACAAGATTAAGCTAACAAAAAAAACTAATATAGATTGACACAAAATCATGCTAATAAAGAAAAATATTATGAGTGATGCAACTTGTTATGTGATCCCTAAAATTATTCTAACAATTTAGTTTAATTTTTTTTTAATGTTTTGATATACCCTTTTCATTCATCAACAATCTAACTCTCATTTTTTCACAAGTTTATTTAAGACAATATGAAGCAACCATTGGACCTCTACCTTCACATGCAAGTGCTACACTTGCCTATTAAATGTGTATGTATACGCACAAACTAATACTTGCAATTTTGTTTTCGTACAAGAAATGTCACGCCCCCAAACCCAACTCCCGGGTCCGGCACGCGACCGGCCGCATGAGCCCTAGAGCAATGCCCTAAAGATCATGCAAGGCCTAAGATAAACAACAATTCCAATAATTCCAATAATTCCATAAATGCCAAAATCAAAGATTGATGTAATTCAATCAAATCCAGCTACAATGTACTGAATGATTACACAATTTCAAATGTCCATAAATAAAAGATAAATTGACTTCTAACTATCTAGCAGTCTGACTCCAGATCGAGCTCACTTCTTGTCCCATCCGACAAATTCTACGAATCCAGTGCCTCTGAAAAAAAAATGGAAGTGTAGTATGAGCTTTTCCAGCCCAGTAAGAATCCCAACAGCCACACACAACAAAATCATAAAATAATCAAGTATCAAAATATATATATCATTTCATCATTTCAAAAGCTCAACAAACAACAAATATATGTAATCAGTACATATACACAAATCCTTTTTCACATTATGTGATCCATTCCCGTATTACTCAAATTCCAAAGTTTTCAAACTTTTCATTTCTGGCGTTGGACTAACCAAGATCATGTCCCAGTCCAAGACTGCACAAATCCCACGCATAAGCTCGTGGCAGCTATCCCACGCGTAAGCCCGTGGAGGCTATCCTACGCATAAGCTCGTAGAGGCTATCCCACGCGTAAGCCCGTGGAGGCTATCCCACGCATCAGCTCGTGGCCGCTATCCTACGCATAAGCTCGTAGAGGCTATCTCATGACAAGGTTAGTCCAACCCATATTACATGTCTAGTTTTACATGTTCAATCACATCCCCATCACATCACATATTTTCATAAATTTTCAAAAAAAATATGTTATTTCTTCCCAAATGAATTTATCTCAATATTTTCATTATAAACAACATGCACGCCTCATAGGTGCCGCATCAACTCATAAACAATAACAACATAATAATGAAAATATGTTGATAAAAATTCGTCTCATATGTATCATATCAACTCACAAGCAATAACATCAAAACCGTAAATAAATCCAACGATAAATCAATATATGCATAGAAGTGCTCAGATGTAGGGATTCTTACAGAAATTGTAGACTGACTCAAACACAGTCCGAATCACACCTACGCGCTGGGGTGCTGAGTCCCCTGATCAAAACCTCCTGGCTCCGCCGACTCTTCCTCTACAACATCAATTATATTTCACAAACTAAATTATTCAATATTTAAATATTCTAAACCATAATTCTCATCTGTTATGGGGTCCATCATCAGGTCCCCAAACATCTCAATCCTCCCAGATCTAGGGCAGTCGGGATAGTCCGACTCCCATCTTGTACCACCGGCCTACGTCGTCGCCAGCCGTGGCCGCTACCACGCCGGCGATGATGGCCGGTCCCGGTAAAGAAACCAACATAAAGGAATGATTCCTCTCTCTTCATGGTTGGAAGTACATCTTCCTCCTTCAAATCTCTTTGGTCTAAGGGTAATAGCCATGGTGGCTGTGCCCTTTCCTTCCCCAACCCGACAACACCACAGCCACCACTAGCCACATCATCGCCGGCCAAGAGAAGGAGGGAAGAAGAGATATCTTCTTCTTCTTCTTCTTATTCCCCCAAGAATCGGCATGCTTTCCTCCCTTCCTCCCCCCCCTTCACCCACGGAAGACCACCCTGAGGGTGGCTCGGCTCCCCCCACCCGCCAGCAACCACCTCACCGTCGTCGCCGGCCGGCAGCCAACCGATGAGAGGAAGAGAAGGGAGATGGGATCACGAGGTAGGAGATCTCGGTCCACCTCTCTCCATCCCCTCTAAAACCCTAGAAATCCCTCTCCGATCCTCACAGCAACCTGACCAACCCCACCGCCATAGATCCCGGCCAATCCCGGTGGCCGGCGGCCGGCGGCAAGATCCGAAAAGAGAAGCCGAAACAGGGTACCCCTGTTTCGGATCCTTCTCCGACGATCTCACCGGCCAAATCCCCATCATCACCGCCCTAAGTCCAGAAAATGAAGCATAAGGAAGGGAGCCCCACTTACCTCGGTCCGACGACGTGCTCCGGCGACCTTTCCGGCAAGAGATGGATGGAAGAATCCGTGAACAAATCACCGATCTGTGGAGGGTCTTCTTCGAAGGAAAGGCTTTAGAGTTTTCCCCCACGGCCGGCCGGATCTCGGCGCTCCGTCTCCACTTCGGTGTTTGGTCTCCTCCGGCGAGTCGCCTCCCCCGATGACCGGCCTCCCCTCACGCCGCCGCCTCCCCCCTGCAAGGCTTCCTCCACGATCGTGCCTAGGGCACGATCATAAGAGGGATACGGGTCCGGTCTTTTCGGGCCGGCCCGTTAACCTCTTTTTTTTTCTTTTTTTTTTTGGGGTTTTTACAAGAAATAATGAATAACTCATTGATATGAGAAAATAGAGAAAAATGATGGTAATGATATTATCCTGGCATTGCACCCTCATTGATCATAGACCAAATTTTATCCAATTTTCTACCTTGGGATTCTGGGAATCATAATCCAATGGCAATCCGGTTGCTTATTGCTTAGCTCACGATGCAATCCACTTTGTTGAGTCGCATACAATATTTGTCCGGCGCTTATAAATGTTTCCGAATATGGACAAAGTTCGACAAATCCAGCTTCTAATTTGCGTTTTCCGATGTTTCGTGTTTTGGCTAACCAGCTGGGTTTCCCTTGTTGATCCAACGGCTCTTTCCACCCCCGACTGCCACGAGTCCGTCGCCGCCCACGGCCGGAAGGGCAGCGGGAAGCAATGCCAGAAATAGAAATTAAAAGAAATAAAGGAAACAAAAGAAAAAAAGCTCTCGATTTCTTTCATATAATCCTTTCCGATTTCGATAGGTTTTTATTCGTGTTCTTTAGATTTCTTACTTCTCTCGCTCCTATAAATACCAAGAATCCGACAGAATGAATGGAGGCAAATGCCGCTCTAGTTTCTTGGTTAGATCGGTATGATCCTCTTTAGATCGCTCTAGGGTTTGTCGGCGAGCAATTTATGCGATATGCATCACAAATTGCGATCTCCATTTTGTGGAATTACTATTATTAGAAGATTCTTTTGCACATAGTTGTGGTTGTAGCATCTGAAAGAGATTTCTAGGGTGGGTTTGGTTCTCGATCAGAACCGGATTGGAATAGAAATCAGAATGATCGTATTTTCCGACGTATTTGGTTCGTGACTGAAATCGGAATCAAAATAGGATTTAGATACTGTAGGAGAGTCGGGATTTAGGTCTTGGAGGATCGGGACAGAGTCACTCATTCCCATTCCCTTCGAGAGCCCAACTCTTTCCAACCAAGTATATCCTAGTCTCAAGATGCGGTTTTGTTTTGGTGTTCTTTTGGAAAAATAGAGTTAAATCTTTAGAGATGTTGGGTGTTTTACGGTGTCATTTAAGATGGGAGCCAACGTTTGTAATGATTTTGGAGGTCGGTGAATGTTGAGAGTCTTCTGTTTGATGTAATGGCTTGTTGGTTTCTTTGCGGTTTACAGATTGACGGTGCTTTGCAGGGTTACGACTCAACAGAGACCGCATGGTGGATTCTTTCATTTTTATTTGGTTAATTTCTTGGTTATCCGTGTGCACATGTTCATTATGGGAATGTTCTGTGATAAGATAACCCAGAGATGCAATGGTAATTCTTCATTAATCGTTTCATCTTTCATGATTCTTCCTCCTCTAAAGTATTCTTCAGCATGGGGTTTGCACTTTGTAATTAATTATTAGAGAAGCTGAAATATTGCTGTGAAAGCTCTCTTCTGATGGCCCTTCAGCCTTGTGGATGCATAAATTGCTGAAAGTGGGCTCTCTTTCTTTAGTTCTGGTATTTATTTTTTTCTCAGATGTTATATTAGTCAAGTAGAACTATAAGTATCTTTCTCCATTGTGACTCTGATGATGTTCTGTTCCAAGTCTTAGGTTCCTATTTTATAACAATGGCCTAATTCCACTGTTCTGGGAGGTATGTAGCATTAGATCTACTGTAATTTGAATTTGCCTTAACAGAAGGTACAAATGTTTAGGCAAGTGAAATAATACTATACGCAACACTGTTGAAACTGGTCGAGCTTCACATTTTTGACTCATCATACTCTCTGCTAGAATGCTCTTCATGTTGCTAATTTTAATGAGTAGTTTGCTTACAAATATGAAAGGAGTCAAGGTCTCTCTCTCTCTCCCTCTTGTCGATCTCTGCCTTTTCTTTGCTAATGTGGGAGCTTCTTATTTGAACTGTGGAATGTTCTTCTCATTGTGGATGACAGTGTGGCACGATTGCATTCGGCTTCCATGGATATAAAAATTGTGCACCTTCATGGTAATCTCTCTTAGTGCTCTTGGGAATACTGAAAGACTTGATAATCCTGTTTGTGACACAAAATGTCGCATCAAGTTGTATTAAGTTCAAGAATTCCAAGCTGCGATGCTTATTTTGAGAATATTCAGTCCAGAAAATGGATACCAATTTCTTCGCAGCAACTTTTTACATCCGTATTTGCACAAATTCCAGTTTCATCTTTCCCACAGGTTCCAGGGAGCAAAGGTATTTTTGACCGTGCTTTATTGTTTGGATGTTCTAGACTGTTTTACTAATTTACAAGAAAATACTTTATTTTTTTTTTAAAACTCTCTTCAACACAATTCATGCATTTGACAGTTGGTAGAATTTTAATGAATGGGAGCATGTGAGTTTGCTGTATACATACTCACTTGCTTTATAATGATGATCCGGCGGAGTTGATGTCCTCTTTCTTAGTTTTTGCTTCATGTAGGCAATACATTTAGCCTCACAACATTCATTTGTTTCTTGAACAGTAATTGAAATTTCAGCAGGGACATCCATTGTTGATGCAGTTTGAATTTTATCTGAACATAATATAGTGGCTGCTCCTGTAACAAATCCAGAACCAGGGTTTACTCCAGATTGGAGCGAACAATATCTAGGAATTATAGATTACTCTGCAGTCATTTTCTGGGTATATGCAATTGATCCATATTTAACCAGAAACTTCAAGACTATAAAATGGTCCATATTTCTTCCTGCATTATTGGAAATGCTAGCTATTAGAATGTGGCTGTACCTCATTGCATGATGATGGGCTGATGGCATGGTTGATTGCAGTGTTTGATCAATTTCTCAGACAACAGATTGTCGAATTCTAGTCCCATCAATGGTACTTAAAAAAATATTCAAGAAAACATGTGGAATAAATGGAAGGAGAGGTCGGTGATCAGAATCGATTTCATAATGGTATTGACCTCCAAATGCTTTATTTAGGTCCATTTGGTAGAGTTTTAGTAGCTAGCAGCACTGAAATTTAAGGAAGTGATTTCCTTAAATGTAACTTTCAATTCCACAAATTTGGTATGATGGAATTCATCCTTACAAAATAATTTGACATCGTTGACCATGGTCAAGCATATCATATGGCCAACCACATTGTTATTGTTCAACAATGGTACCATAATATAGTGTCTAAGGTATCAATATGGTCTTTTCTAACATTTGATTTATGACTTTGAAATTTGTTAAGTTTTTCCCTTCATTTTATCAGAGATTGTAGCTTATTCACTCTCATGTAGAGGGGTGATTTTCTTTTCCTCTTGTTCCTTGTAAATTTACAGCTGCTGTAAATTCCTCTCTCAATAAAAGCTGGGTGGCCCTTTGTTGGCCTCCCGTATCATAAAAAAAATGAAGAAAAGAAAAAAGATTAATGACTTTGAAACTTCTTTTCTACCCAAGTCAACATGAGTTAAATTACTTATGCTGTAGCCGAACATCCAGAAGTGGACCCCTTCCATGACTTGCAACCCTAGAAAATGGTGGGAATGCCACCGTCCAGGTTCAGACCTGCAGCCTTTCCCCAGCACTGATGTGACTTTTGGCAAATTACTTGCATGATTTATGTGACTTTTGGCATCACTCAGATACACAAGTAACCAAAAGAGAAGCTGATCTTATTGTACTCACAAGTGCATCCTCTAGGGAGTGCTGCAATTAACTAGGCAAATACATACAATATGAAATTAGGGCACCAATGTCATACATACATACATATATACATATATATATATATACATATATACATCTATATATATACATATATACATACATATAGATGTATATATATATATACATACATACATACATATAGATGTGTGTGTATATATATATATACACACACACACATACATATATATATATACACATACATATGTATATACACATACATATGTATATACATACATACATATGTCTATACATACATACATATGTCTATACATACATACATGTCTATACATACATACATACATATGTCTATACATACATACATATATATGTCTATACATACATATATATATATATATATATATATATATATATATATATATAGATATATATATATATATATATATATATATATATATAATGTTCCTGTTCCAATTCTGTAATCTTAACTTCTGCAAACCTAAATTAATGAAGCAGAGGATCCCAAAATGAAAATTTTTATGGTGCTCTTTTATGATACACATTAAACAGTAACTTGCTGTTATGAGGCTTCTTGTCATGAGCAACAATATAGATGATGGTGGGTGCAGCTCTCATTGATTCCATTATATAATTGAGTTTGTTGGGTTTACTAGCAGACAAGCAATACCTTTTGTTCTTTGTAATTCTCATTTCAGGTTAAATCAGTTGTTATGTCATATCGCTGGGCCCCATTCCTCCCTGTTTTGCTGTTGCTTTCAAAATATGGTCTGAGAAACGTCCCGGTAATTGAAGTTGGAAATTCTTGCATTAAAAATTTTATTACCCAGTCTGCAATTGTTCAAGGTCTCAAGCAATGCAAGGGAAGCGACTGGTTTGATTGCATAGCTGCACGCCCTCTTTCAGAGTTTGGGCTTCCTTTTATGTCATATAAAGAGGTTATATTTTCACCATTGCAATATTATTTTCTTATCTTCTTTTGTCTATTGCATTATAAGGTCTGCATGCGTTTAAACTTGCAGATATCTTCCTTGAATAACTCAGCACATTATTGTATTTACTTAGAAGATTCCTGGGACTAGTTTATCTGACTCACTTCTCTATAGCATTATGCCTCCAATACATTGGCAATTCAGTGAATTTGATGCAGGCTGCACCGTGAAAGGCAAATTAGACCATCTGATAAACCAAATTCATGGTGAACTTATGACAAATTCGTATTTTCTTATTTTATTTATTTTTCATGTATACTTATTATTCTTCTTGCAATGCTGTAAAGAACTAAGTAACTTGTGACAACACCCATATTTTGATACAAAACTATATCTTCTTCTTGTTCTGGTTAATTTCCATATAGAAGAAAGATGAAGAAATTTTATACTCTAGTGGCAAGTTGTCAGGTCATTAGCATCAAGAGTGATGAGTTGATCCTGGAAGCTTTCAAGCGCATGAAAGACAATCACACAGGACTCCCAGTTACAGAAGGAGCCAAGAGGAAGATTGTTGGTAGTGTGAGCATACGTGACATCAGGTTCTTGGTGCTTAGGCCTACGCTCTTCTCTAACTTCCGTTGATTGTTACGAGTTCTGTGATAACAGTTAATAATTGACTCTTTAAGTTATGTAAAACTATTTCTCTCGTCTAAACAATTCAGATTAGTAAATCATTTGGGAGTCCTGCTGCATATTTTTCATATGGAGCCCATGCAAAATCATACCACCTAGGAAAGCTGCTTATGAATGAACGTTTGCAGTGACTTGCTATTAAAAAAACAATGAAGAGGGATCTTGAAGTTCCTCTCTCTTTCCTTTAGCGTGCATAAAGTAATGTAAGCTGTGCCCTTTGGCTTTTAAGGCATATCTATGTACAATCTCCTGATCCAGCTTATTTTTATAGTGAAACACTTTTGGCAGGGCACTCTAATATCAATAGACATTGTGTTTCTTAGTATTATTATATGATCCAGCTATGCTCAAATTAATATGACCGAAAAGACTAGGTCAGCTGGTTGGCACCCCTCTCACACTAGCTAGTTCCTGGGTTTGAACCTGGTTGGTGGCATTCCTATCTCGTTTTTCAGAATGAATAGGTGGCCTGCCATCAGCCAGGTCCTATAAAACAAATTTCTAAATTGGACCTTTTCATGTCCCATATAATTTATTTATAAAATGTTAGACTTTTATTCTCATAATTTTTTTTTTTTTGAAAACTCTAAATCAGATATAAGGCATTCCTCCCTTTCTCGATTAACCATACTTTTCTCCTTTTTCCCACAAACCGAACGCCCTCGCTGGAAGTGCTCACCGAGTATTTTAAGCATCTCCGCTGCGTATAAGTCACTTTACCATTCATTTTCTTGGCGAATTTTGGACTGTCTCATTTCTTGTTCAATAAAAAATTTATATACTATTCTATCTGCTGTTCTTGGCACATGTGCACTAAATCATTCAAGTGTGAACCACGGGACTTTAAACTTGCGAGCGGTGGGGAAAGTTATGCACCATGGAGCTGTCGTACACGGTCGCCAGTTGACCAACCATTGGATGTTATTCTGAAGCACAGGGAACCATTCAAGTGCGAACCAAGGGACTTTTGACTTTATTGAATGTGATGGGAAGCAAAATGGATCGTCCCGCTTAAGACAAGGGACTGTTCCATCCCGGCCGGACAGACTATAATACCGTCCAAACAGAACCATGGTTTCGCTTAGAATCAGCTCGATTTCGAACTCCGCCGAAGGCTCAGTTGACCTCAGCCGAATCTCTCCGCTGCCACGACCTGCAGCAATCTTCTATGATGCTTATAATGATGTCTCGGGCTCGCGCTCGGAACGTCCTGTTGTGTCAACTGCGAGCCAAAGAGTTCCTTTGACTGCAGGACTATGCGACGAGGCGCCTCGAGCTTGCTCGACAAAGCTCGAGGCGCTCTGACCAAGCTCGAGACGCCCTTATATTCGTCGATGCATCCTGACCGAGCTCAGGGCGCCCTTATATTCGCCGACGCGCCCCGGCCGAGCTCAGGGCGCCCCGACCCTCGAGCTCGGGGAGCCCTGCTAAGCAAACCTCGGAATCGGAGAAGCTAGGCCGACCTCAGCAACCGCCAAGACCGACCTCGCCAAATATATGATACGACCTTTCATCAAACTCGGCCTCGCCCGCGACCGCATGCAGGTGCGCGCCCACACCTGCCTACGTAGCCGTACGTTACAACCTCACCGCACCATGTTTTACTCGCTGGCCAACGACAGCCAAGGACAACGCCATGCTGCTCCAACTATACCCTATCACACCTATCAACGTCATACCGTTCACAGGAACGGCCTATGCCGTGCACCTCCAGCAAACTCCAGCTGCGCGCCATCTGTCGAAAACCTATTTCCTCCCATGATGAGGACGGGTCATACCTGCGCCACCTGGACACCTTTACATGGACTATAAATAGCCCCATCAAGTAACACAACAGGGACTTTTGGACCAACTAAGATCCACTCTAACTTGAGCGTCGGAGGGCCCTCACTGAAACCACCGGTGAAGCTTTGTGCAAGTACACCGTCGCGCGAAAGGTGACTCCTCTTTCTCCGCTCCAGCCGGCACTCCCTCGACTCCTCCGGTGCGGTAACCGGGCCAAATTTGAACCACAACAGAATGTTTGCAGCAAAAAAAAAAAAAAAAAAAAAACATTCAAGTGTGAACCACGAGACTTTAAACTTAAAGAGGGGTGGAATAAGTTACGCACCATGGAGCTGCGCACAGAGAACCATTGGATGTAATTCTGAAGCACAGAGCATGAGACACAAAAGTCCAGCGGACCCAAAACCCACGGCAAGAAACAAAAGTCCAGCGGACCCAAAACCCACGGCCTTCTAAACTTTCTTCCAAGTTTGACGGCAAAACGCCCGCTCAACTTTCTTCAAGTTTGAAGACGAACACTGTCTTGGAACGGGTAGGCTTATGGGTGCAGGTGCTTCCTATAAAAAGGGCTAGCTTCTCCTCCACAACCCACCACAACACGAACCATATATTGGCGATAGCATATATGTCCTCCCTTCATAACATGGCACTAACTCTTCTCCTTTCTCTCTTGGTGTTTGCATTGTTTGACAGTTCTTATGCAGGAGGAATTGCCATCTACTGGGGCCAAAACGGAAACGAAGGCACCTTAGCGGATACTTGTGCGACAGGGAGATACCAATTTGTGAACGTAGCTTTCCTCTCCACCTTTGGAAATGGCCAGACCCCAGCCATCAATCTCGCCGGTCACTGCAATCCATCTTCCAACGGCTGCACCGGCCTGAGCAGCGAGATCAAAGCTTGCCAGGGACAGGGCATCAAAGTGATGCTCTCCATCGGAGGCGGCGCGGGGAGCTACTATCTTGCATCCTCTGATGATGCCAAACAGGTAGCAGACTACCTGTGGAACAACTTCTTAGGCGGGCAGTCTTCGTCGCGCCCGCTCGGCGACGCTGTTCTCGACGGCATCGACTTCGACATCGAAGGTGGTACGACCCAGCACTGGGACGAGCTCGCTCGTAACCTCGCGGGGTACGGTGGCCAGAAGGTCTACTTGACGGCGGCGCCGCAGTGCCCCTACCCCGATGCATGGATGGGCAGCGCCCTCAGCACCGGTCTCTTCGACTACGTTTGGGTCCAATTCTACAACAACCCTCCATGCCAGTATAGCTCAGGCGATGCTTCGAACCTCGTGAAAGCATGGAACCAGTGGACTTCTTCGTTGCCCAAAGCACAAGTTTTCTTGGGACTTCCGGCGGCTCCTCAGGCCGCCGGGAGTGGCTTCATTCCTGCCGGCGATCTCACGTCTCAGGTGCTCCCTGCGATCAAGGGTTCTAGCAACTATGGAGGAGTCATGCTGTGGTCCAAGTATTATGATGATCTCACTGGTTACAGTTCCAGCATTATTAATGCTGTTTAAATTGCTCGTTAATTCTACGATATCTAGCTAATTTGTGTTACCCTCTCTTTCCGCTCTACGTAAATAAATATGAGAGGATGGTTTTGGACTTTTGGCCTTAAGTAACAGCATCATCTATTAGAATAAATGGTTTCTTGATTACATGCACGAAGAAGTTCCTCCTTTTTTTTTTTTTTTTTTTTTTTTTTTTTTTTTTTTTTTTTTTTTGGTGGACCGGTTTCTCACTACACTCGACGGTGCGAGAGCTTACAGCAATCATAAGACAAAACATGATCTAATATCTGCAGCACATGATCGGTAGTACCCCAAAATATAAAGTTTGACTGGTTGACTGTATAGGCGACCCAGTCTGCAGCACTGTTCGCCTTCTGAAACACATGCGAAGCCTGAAATAAATCTAACTTCTCTCCCCATACTCTAAATGTCCTGGAGTAGCGGGTGCAGGTCCGACCTAGCCTGCCGGCACCAGATCAAGCCGACCATTGCGGATGAGTCGCCCTTTAGGAGTATCCGCCGAGCACCTGGTGTACTCTAGCATATACAAGACCCTTCCATGCTGCGTGCAGCTCCGCCATAGGAACAGATCCGTTAAAAATGTGCCGATCTCCGACCATAATCAGTCTGGAATTATGGTCTCTCATCACAAAGCTCACGCCACATTTGCCACCACTCGTTGATACACTACCGTCGAAATTCACATGGAGAAAGTCAGTGGGTAGGAGTTTCCAGGATACCATCGGTATCATCGCATACCTAGGTGCTAGAAAAGCTAAAGAAGAACTCCAGGTGTCCCTGTCATCTCCAGATAAAGTGTCAGCTCCCGTGCTCACCAGCTCGGTTGCATGTGCAAGAGCCCTATCTCGGATTCCTCCATTTTAACAATAATTTTATGCCGGTGAGCATCAAGACATTCCATCGAATATTGGACCTTGTGAAGAACTCCAGTTTAATTCAGCCTTTCAGGTTAATTATAGGCCTGAAACGGAGCTGTGATTAATAATATTCATCATTTTTTCTCTTTTTTTTTTTCTGGAAAAGCGAAAGGTTTAACAAAATCTGGAAGCCCAAGCTAGCTAGCTCATAATTCGGGAGCAGTGCTACATGGTGATTAATAATCTTTTTTTTTTCCAATCATGTCCTGCCACATCAGCCCAAGCAATAAACCACTGGGCTTAATTAATAAATAAGAGAATTTACTTTCGCTACACGTCAGCCCATGAAGTAACGCACTGGGCTCGGAAGCCCAGACGAGCAATCTAGTATCTTCGCTTGCGACAGAAAGAAAGAAAGCAAAAAAAAAAAAGGGAGAGAGAACGAATTCTCTTCTCAGCGCCGCCCGCCCGTTGAGAATCTCCGGTTGCTTCCCCTCCAACAAATCGGTCGCCGACTTCTGCTTTCTTGGAAGCAAGCCCGATTAGGATTTCCAGAAAGAGAAAAAGGGAGCTCCAGAAAGAGAGAGGGAGAGAGAAAGGGGGGCATTCTTCTCCGATTAGGGCTTCCAAGGAGAGAAAAATCGGGAGCAAGGAGAGAGCATCAGTCTCGGCGGCGGCGGCGGTCCCATGGAAACTGGGGGAAACTCGTTGCCGTCGGTGGGGACGGACGGGACGAAGCGGAAGGTGTGCTACTTCTACGACCCGGAGGTCGGGAACTACTACTACGGGCAGGGGCACCCGATGAAGCCCCACCGGATCCGGAGGACCCACTCCCTCCTCCACCACATGCAGGTCCTCAAGCCCCACCCGGCCCGCGAGCGCGACCTCTGCCGCTTCCACGCCGACGACTACATCGTCTTTCTGAGATCGATCATGCCGGAGACGTAGCAGGACCAGATCCGCGCCCTCAAGCGCTTCAACGTCGGCGGGGACTGCCCCGTCTTCGACGGCCTTTACCGTTTCTGCCAGGCATACGTCGGTGGCTCTGTCGGCGGTACCATGAAGCTCAACCACGGACACGACATCGCCGTCAACTGGGCCGGCGCCGGCGGACTCCATCACGCCAAGAAGTGCGAGGCCTCAAGAGGCATGTCAATGACATCGTTCTCTCTATCCTCGAGCTCCTCAAGAGGCATGAGGTACGCTTCTCCTCAAGAGCAGCGCGAGTGCTTTTTAACATCTTCAGGATCCACTCGCTGGTGGAAAGGCCGGATGTCGATGGTTGATTCGGCGAGGCTGGCAGGACTTTCAGTCAGTGACCTCGTTATCTTCGGCGATGGCAGGTGAGACGAGGGGCTGATCAGAGAGGCCTTCGGATCGCAGCTGGCTAAGAGGATCTTTGCTATCCCACTACCAATGAGGCTACGGCGGATAGACTAGTGTGGACGACCACTAGGAGGGCCAAAGTGCGATCAGTTGATGTGCAGGCGGCGAGGGTGGAGAGAGCTCGAGGCGTCTGGATGATGGCTGGATTTGGAGGATGCGAGTTCACCTCTAAGTTGCCTTGTTCATCTAGAAGGTGGTCTGGAGATGTCTACTGACTAAGAATATATTAGCGACATGGAGATCGAGACGTCGCTTGGCCATGAAATTTCTAAAGGTAGCCGATTTGAAGCTTCAGGCTTCTGAGAGAAACAATGAAACAGAACTCTGATACCATGTTAAAAAAGAAGAATAAGAGAAGAAAATTGTATTTCTGTCTGTGTGTTACAATGTATAAGAGCAGCTTTTATATAGTACTTGAAGGCTGACTAAGTTTGATAAGGCCGATAAAGTTTGGCACAATCAATCATAAATCATTCAAGATGAACTTTGGTAAGGCCGACTAAGTTTGGCACAATCAATCAATCAATGATCCTACAATAATTCTATATAAAATAGATGTTCAACGGATACAAGAAATTTCTAAGTTTAGCACTGTTTCCTGTCGAGCAGAAGCTAAGCCATTCGGCTGGGGCAGGGTCCTACGTTCAGGGCCCGTTCTCTCACTCGGCAGAAGGAGCGATGGTTGCTCCTAATGGAATGTTGCCGATGTACCCGCTGTATCACTTCCACCCGCATCAGTCCCAGGGGTTGGGAGTCGCCGCCGGCTTCTTCCCTCCAACGGCTGCCACAGTCGCAGGCACCATGACAACCATTCCTACCATCATCTCCAAGCCCACTCCAATGACTCCTCCCACGGGTACTGGAAACTAGATACATCTCTTTTTTTTTCAATCTGCACCTCAGTTAGTCGCTGTTCCGTCACTCAGTTCATCAACCAATTTGTAAAACTTGGTGGTTATAAACATTTCACATGGATAAGCATGCATGTTGATCACACTGCCGGCTAAAATACATCTTTTTCTCGACATTGAAGTGATCTCACTAAAACATATTGATAGGAATACTTTATGAAAATTTTCTTTAATATGAGGCTTCAATATATATGATTGTTGTCTGAATCTTACAAGAACAAATACAACGTTCTCATTCTTCTCTCTCTGAAATTTCTCCTGATGTAACATGCTGTCCAAATCTAAAGGACTGCCAAAGAGGTTTTCTTCTATTCCATCAAAGTGAAGGATAAAAGACAACAGTTTATGTCGTCCTTTTTTTTTCAAAAAAAAGTCTGTTGATCGATGTGCCAAAATAATTAAAACACAAAGATTTACTTCTCTCGAGGGAACTTCAGAAGAAGCAGATACGGTTTGATTTACAACTCACGCTTATCAGTTTTAATGCGAAAGAACAGAGATATGCATTAGATATATGTTCTTAATGATGACACTTTCAACACTAGGAAAACTTCCATAAGAACTGTGCGAACCAACACACATGAATGCTTTATTGATGTCCAGTCTGAATTCCAAACTAGCATCCCCTCTTCTTCAACTAAATACAGAATTTTTTACATGATGAAGCAATTAATATTGTTTTTCACAGGCACTTCCAACTTGTGAAATAACTTGTAGGCTAAATCTCTAGTAAATAAGCGTAGTAATCCACCTAACAGTGATTACTAAAAGATGATATTTTCATATGAGGATATTATTTGGTAACCTACCCTGAGTCAAAGCAAGTATGTGTACATAATCACTTGCAGCATCTTTATCCATTCTTTATGTTTAATTATCCATTCTTTCTGACAGTGTGAGTGGTTATCTATGAATTTCTGAAAAACCTGTATGGTTTACTTTGATCAGATTGACAAACACTGTTTGTTCTGTAAACCTCTTGCATGTTTGGTACTGCAAAGCCTCGATCAATTCTAATGTATGGATCTTTTATGTTTGGTACTGTCCTATAGTCACTGCAAAAATGTAGATAGAGACACAAGTATTTGCCAAATGTTCTGCGATTTTTTTAGCTTTCAAAGGATCATAAATATGAAAGAAAGTGAAGTAGGGGTCCAATCACAATCACCTTGTATCCACTCAGCTGCTAGCCCTTCTGAAATAGTTAACACTGACCCCTCAAATAATGAGTAGCATCTTTAGCTGGGCGAATCATGTGGCAATAGTGAGGAGAAATCTCGATATGCAAGGACTACAACATATTTGTAACTACAAAGCACAAATTATTTCTCTAGTAACTCAAACATGTGTTAAGATCATTCTTCCAAGGCAGCAATTCTATGACATGCAGCAAGGACATGTTGCAAACAAGGTCTTTAAATCTGATGCGAGGTCGTGTGCAATAATCGCTCGCTAGGGGCATTTAGGCAGTCAGATTTTTCTGGTAACAGAAGGCATTCAATGGAGTGTTTCATAATGCATCATATGGTTACTATCGCGGAGCATATAGGATGTTTTAATTACAATGTTGTAAGCAAGTGAATGGCTATTTCTTTGCATGTAATGACATTAAGAGTGAATCCCAAGAGCAAAAGATGCCTTGTTTGCAATACTACTATAGTTTCTACTAATGTATAAACAGTCTGTTTGGCAGTGGAACAGGTCACCGGATGCAGCTGAGTAGTCGAAGGGGAAGGGCTTATCAAAGAAACCTGCAAATCTGATGAAGGGTTCTTTCATTTATTCCATTAGACCTATTGAATTCTTTTATTCCCTCTAACCTGCATCCTGATGATGCACCATTTGTAACAAAGTCATCATCTGTTTACCAATGTATTTTATGGTAAACTTTTAATAGCTTCGGCCAAAATTGTCCATGGTTCTTATCTGCCGTGAATAACATGTATTCCATTTCTGCGATTCCGGTGGCTCCTCCTAATTAACTTCCTCCAAGTATATCTTTCTTCAGGTTTGCTGTTTTAGTAGAATGCCAATACAGAGCTTCTGTAGTCAATCATGTGACTAAGAGTGAAGATTGGAGGTCAACAAGACTTACCTTCTGATTCATCAAAAGTTAAGTGCCAATTGAAACTAATGATGGACAATGCACCTTTTTATAGACAAAGCATTCAGCTCAGAGGCATTGATGTTGCATGCATTATCTTTCTGTCTCCACCAAATATCTGGGCTGGCAAAAGGTTGCATTTGCAAGAGCCCAAAAAGAAAGTCATTCAGCGAGAAGATCAAACACCTCCTGTCAACCAATCCGCATAGGTCCCTGAGACACCCACGCAGGCCACAGAAATCTTCTGACCCTCCACTACCGTTCCATCTTCTGAGGACCATTGTTACAAAAATAGATGGAGAGCCATGATCATGATACTCGGTTTACATATGAGCCCCCCAAATTAAGCTACCAATCAAGGTTGATGGAACCATCCCGACCCGCGCGGTTCAGGATGTCCCAAGCGGTACCGGCCGCGGACCGGAACGGTTCCTACAGCTACCAATCAAGATCGATGGAACCGTCCCGATCCGCCCGGTTCGGGATGTCCCAAGCGGTACCGGCCGCGGACCGGAACGGTTCCTACGATGAAAACGAGACCGACATCGGAGGGGGAGAAGATAGAAAAAAGAGAAAGAGAGAGAGAGAGGAAGGAAAGAAAGGAAGAGAGAGAAAGGTCGAAGCCGGCCTGCGGAGGCTAGGGAGCCGCCATGCGGAGGAGGAGCTGCGAAAGAGGGGCTCACTCCGGTCTCCTGTTTCGTTCGAAACTTGAGGCTGGAGAGACCCTTTTTATTTTTGGAGTCAATGAGTTTGCTGACTTCCATTTAAAAACTCAAAAAATAAAAAGACTCCCTCCGATCCCCTGTTTCATTCATTGTCGACTTTCACTTAAAAACTCAAAAATTAAAAGAGCCCCTCTGGCCTATGTTTCGAATGAAACAAGGAACCGGAGGGAGTCCTTCCACTGCCTTCCGGCAGATCTCCGACCTCCACCTCCTCTGTGCGGTGGCTCTCTGGCTCTCCGCCGACCTCCCCCTTCTCTCTCTCTTTTTCTTTCTTGTTCTCCCTCTCCACCACTTCTTTTACTATGTCGATACAAGCCTAGCATGGCACGATGCATGCCCATACCGACTCGTCCCGCCGAGCAACTGATACTGTGCCCGATACCGGTTCCGCTGACCCTATTGCCAATTTTTTCAATTAGGTGCTCAACACCAAAATTAACAGCCAGCTAGAAAAAGAATTTGTCCCTGATGGTGAAATGAGCTCAGAAATATTGGTAGCAAAAGTAAAATGAAATAATTTAGCTATTCCGTAAATTAATTACTTATATTTATATCATGATTCGTAACATTTATTTTATTTCTTAATTGTGTATTTCGTGCGTCCAATTACTAGTGCTTATATACCTACTCTCATTGCATGAATCACCCACGTTTCTTTAGTTATCCATCCATATGAAAAGATTTTTATCTAAATGCACAGAAGCTAACCTTAGTGATCCTGGCCTTAGCCAAAGCCAAGCCGGGGAGTCTACAAATGTTAGGCCCAAGACCTAACTTTCGGGCCCGAATCCAATACGGCAACCCGCGTGGCACCGTGGTCAACCACCAAGGCTGGTTCTCTCCCACCACCGTTCATGAGCCCTCCTCCCACCTTCTCAACGACTTGGAAAGCATCGATTTACGAATAAGAAATAAAAAATTCAGCAAATTTGGCAAAATGCTTGTATCGTAACATTTAAAAGGTTATAAAACAAGGCCTTGTTTGCCAGGAAAGCAAGTACAAAAATGACGGCAATGATAAATGCCAACAACCGTAAGAATAATATTTTTATTTTAGTACGTAAACTACTAAATAATTTTTAAATAAGTTGGAAACAATTTCATAAATCATCAAAGAAAACCAGTCTAATTATGATCCTTACAATGGTTATGTTTAGTTGAGTATATATATTTTTTTAAAAAAATTATGTATAATAACTGTTATGCTTTTAATAAATAAATAGATCTTATTCTAGTCGTTCTAAAATTTTAAGGATATTTTTTTAAAAAAAATCTCAATTCTTAGCCGATAGAAATTGAACTTTTCATGGTTCACATAAATTTTTTTCATAAAATATAAACAATTTATTTTTATAGAAAATCTATTTTTTTTTGAAAACTCTAATCAAATATAAAATATAGACTATTTCTCCATTAACCTCACTTTTCTTATCCCCCCAAACCAAATGTCTTCACTGAAAGTGCTCATCGAGTATTTTAAGCATTTTCACCGCTATAAGTTACTTTTTTTTTGGTAAATTGGCGCTTCACACACAACGGGTGCGAGTGTTGCTTTTAATAGCTAGAAAGTAAAAGAGCCTGCAGGGAAAACGGGATAGAAACCTGATCCACCCAAACAAACTCGCTTGATGATGAGCTACATATCCGATGTACTGTTGGCCTCTTTGTAAACATGAGTAGCCTGATGGAAGACACATTCACCTAACAGACGGCGAATATCGTGGAGCAGTGGCATCCCCCTATCAGCGCTCCCAGGCTCTTAGATTTTCTCGATTACCGTGGTGGAGTCCCTCTCAAGAGTGATATAGTCAGCTCTCAGGACCTGTTTCACACAGGATACACCCTCCCATTGAAAATATGCCGATCCCCAACTATCACTTATTTTGCCTGTTGATATCTGATGACAAAGTCGGCGCCGCAGCAGCCATCCTCTTGAATGCTGCCGGTGTATAAGTTACTTTACCCTTGATTTTCTTGGCGAATTTTGGACTGTCTTATTCCTCATTAAATAAAAAAATTATATACTATTCTATCTTCTGTTCTTGGAACATATGCACTGAATCATTCAAATGTGAACCAGGAGACTTTATAAACTTGCGAGTGGCGGGGATGCCCCATGCATGGAGGTGCGTACACGGTCGCCAGAAAACAATTGGATGTAATTCTGAAGCACAGAGCATGAGGCACAGAGCCCAGCTGACCCAAAACCCACGGCCATCTAAACTTTCTTCCAAGTTTGAAGACGGATCACCGGCTTGCAATGGGTAGGCAAATGGGTGCAAAAGCTTCCTGTAAAAAAGGCTAGCTTCTCCTTCATAACCCACCACAACACAAACCATTGGTGATAGCTTCCCCTCCATAAGGCGTTGTTTGAGGAAGCTATTGGCAGTAAAGCTTTTAGAAGTAGAGCTGTTGGAAGTAGAGCTGTCTGAAGTAGAGCTTTTATAAAAAGTTGTTTGCTGTTTGGTAACTACATTTCTAAAGTACCATGGCACTTTAACATGTATTTGGTAAACAAACTGAAAAAGTACTTTTGTATAACAAAATGACCATAAAGGACATTACTAGTACTATACAACAGAGCATAATAAAATATAATAGGTATTAATATATAAAAATATGATATAGTATAATATTAATGTAATGTAATATAATATTATTATAATATAGTACTATAACATTATGTACTATAGAATAATAATTTAATATAATATTAAATTATTTAACATAACATATCAATGTATTATGATATAATGTAATATAATATTATATTTATAGTATAATACAATAATAAATGTATAAAATATTATAATTATTAGTATAAATTCATTTTTCATCCTTCTGATGACCATTTATCTCTCTAACAAATTTTCTACCTAGGTGATAAAATTGGTTAAATAATTACTAATATTTTTGTTTATTTATTTATTTATTTATGTATTTATTTATTATCTTATCTTATTTATTTATTTATTCATTCATTCATTTATATACATATTTATTTATGCATTTATTTATTTATTTATTTATTTCTTTTCTTTTCTTTTTCTTTCCTTTTCTTTTCTTTTTCTTCTCTTTTTTTTTTCTTTCCTTTTCTTCTTTTTCTTTTCTTTTCTTTTCTTTTTCTTCTTCTCCTTATTTATGCATTTATTTATTTATTTTTCCTTTTTTTCTTTTCTTTTTCTTTCATTCTCTCTTTTTTCTTTCCTTTTCTCCCTTTTTTTTTTCTTTCCTTTTTCCTTTCTTTTTTCTTTCCTTTTTCCTTTCTTTTTTCTTCTCTTCTTCTCCTTCCTTCCTCCCTTCCCTTCTTCTTTTTTCTTCTCCTCCCGCATGGCCAGCAGCGCCGGAAGGAGCCCGGGCCATGGCGGCCGCGGGAGGGGGTCGGCACTTTCGGCGGAAGGGAGCCGAGGCGGCTCGCCCGCCACCACCGCGGGTGCATGTCGCCGCGGGCGGACGCCGCCGCCCAAAAGAGCACCCCATGGCCGGCTGCCATGGGAGCTTCGCTGCCGCCCAAAATTTTGGTTGAGTATCTACTTTCTTAGAAAAGTTTTGTAAAATATCTGTTATGCTCTTAATAAAGAAAAAATTTTTATCCCTTCGTTCTAAAATTTTAAGAATATTTTTAGAAAAAAACTATCCTAATTTCTAGACGATGGAAACTGGACCTTTCTATGTCCCACATTATTTTTTTTATAAAAATGAGAATTTTATTCTCATAAAAAGTTTACTTTTTTATTTTTTTAAAAAAACTCTAACTATCCCTCCATTTTTCCATTAACCTCACTTTTCTCTTTTTTTCTTTTTTTTTTTCCACCGCAAACCAAACGTCCTCACAGGAAGTGCTCGCCGAGTATTTTGAGCATCTCCGCGGCGTGTAAGTTACTTTACCATTCATTTTCTTGGCGAGTTTTGGACTCTCATTGCTCATTATAAAAAAAATTATATACTATTCTATCTGCTGTTCCTGGAACATATGCACTGAATCATTCGAGTGTGAACCAGGAGACTTTAAACTTGCGAGGGGTGGGGAAAGTTACGCACCATGGAGCAGCGGACCCGGTCGCCAGTTAACCATTGGATGTAATCATGTAATTCTGAAGCACAGAGCAACAAAGTCCAGCTGACCCAAAACCCACGGCCTTCTAAACTTTCTTCCAAGTTTGACGGCAAAACGCCCGCTCAACTTTCTTCAAGTCTGAAGACGGAACGCCCCTTGGAACGGGTAGGCTTATGGGTGCAGGTGCTTCCTATAAAAAGGGCTAGCTTCTCCTCCACAACCCACCACAACACGAACCATTGGCGATAGCATATATGTCCTCCCTTCATAACATGGCACTAGCTCTTCTCCTTTCTCTCTTGGTGTTTGCATTGTTTGACAGTTCTTATGCAGGAGGAATTGCCATCTATTGGGGCCAAAACGGAAACGAAGGCACCTTAGCGGATACTTGTGCGACAGGGAGATACCAATTTGTGAACGTAGCTTTCCTCTCCACCTTTGGAAATGGCCAGACCCCAGCCATCAATCTCGCCGGTCACTGCGATCCATCTTCCAATGGCTGCACCGGCCTGAGCAGCGAGATCAAAGCTTGCCAGAGCCAAGGCATCAAAGTGATGCTCTCCATCGGAGGCGGCGCGGGGAGCTACTATCTTGCATCCTCTGATGATGCCAAACAGGTAGCAGATTACCTGTGGAACAACTTCCTAGGCGGGCAGTCTTCGTCGCGCCCGCTCGGCGACGCCTTCTCGACGGCATCGACTTCGACATCGAAGGTGGTACAACCCAGCACTGGGACGAGCTCGCTCGTAACCTCGCGGGGTACGGTGGCCAGAAGGTCTACTTGACGGCGGCGCCGCAGTGCCCCTACCCCGATGCATGGATGGGCAGCGCCCTCAGCACCGGTCTGTTCGACTACGTTTGGGTCCAATTCTACAACAACCCTCCATGCCAGTATAGCTCAGGCGATGCTTCGAACCTCGTGAAAGCATGGAACCAGTGGACTTCTTCGTTGCCCAAAGCACAAATTTTCTTGGGACTGCCGGCGGCTCCTCAGGCCGCCGGGAGTGGCTTCATTCCTGCCGGCAATCTCACGTCTCAGGTGCTCCCTGCGATCAAGGGGTCTAGCAACTATGGAGGAGTCATGCTGTGGTCCAAGTATTATGATGATCTCACTGGTTACAGTTCCAGCATTATTAATGATGTTTAAATTGCTCGTTAATTCTACGATATCTAGCTAATTTGTGTTACCCTCTCTTTCCGCTCTACGTAAATAAATATGAGAGGATGGTTTTGAACTTTTGGCCTTAAGTAACAGCATCATGTATTAGAATAAACGGTTTCTTGATTACATGCATGAAGAAGTTCCTCCATTTTAGCAACATTTTCGCGTCTTCATTGGTGAGCATCAAGACATTCGACCGAATATTGGACCTTGTGATGAACTCCAGTTTAATTCAGCCTTTCAGGTTAATTATAAGCCTGAAACGAAGCTGTGATTAATAATAATCATCATTTTTTTCTTTTTTTTTTTTTTGGAAAAGAGAGAGAGGAGTAACAAAATCTGGAAGCACAAGCTAGCTAGCTCATAATTCGGGAGCAGTGCTAACATGGTGATTAATAATCTTTTTTTTTTCCAATAATATCCTGCCACATCAGCCCAAGCAATAATGCACTGGGCTTAATTAATAAATAAGAGAATTTACTTTCGCTACACGTCAGCCCATGAAGTAACGCACTGGGCTCGGAAGCCCAGACGAGCAATCTAGTATCTTCGCTTGCGACAGAAAGAAAGAAAGTAAAAAAAAAAAAAAAAGGGAGAGAGAACGAATTCTCTTCTCAGCGCCGCCCGCCCGTTGAGAATCTCCCGTTGCTTCCCCTCCAACAAATCGGTCGCCGACTTCTCCTTTCTTTGAAGCAAGCCCGATTAGGGTTTCCAGAAAGAGAAAAAGGGAGCTCCAGAAAGAGAGAGGGAGAGAGAAAGGGGGGCATTCTTCTCCGATTAGGGCTTCCAAGGAGAGAAAAATCGGGAGCAAGGACAGAGCATCAGTCTCGTCGGCGGCGGCGTTGGCGGCGGTGGTCACATGGAAACTGGGGGAAACTCGTTGCCGTCGGTGGGGACGGACGGGACGAAGCGGAAGGTGTGCTACTTCTACGACCCGGAGGTCGGGAACTACTACTACGGGCAGGGGCACCCGATGAAGCCCCACCGGATCCGGATGACCCACTCCCTCCTCGCCCACTATGGCCTCCTCCACCACATGCAGGTCCTCAAGCCCCACCCGGCCCGCGAACGCGACCTCTGCCGCTTCCACGCCGACGACTACATCGTCTTTCTGAGATCGATCACGCCGGAGACGCAGCAGGACCAGATCCGCGCCCTCAAGCGCTTCAACGTCGGCGAGGACTGCCCCGTCTTCGACGGCCTTTACAGTTTCTGCCAGACGTACGCCGGTGGCTCTGTCGGCGGTGCCATCAAGCTCAACCATGGACACGACATTGCCGTCAACTGGGCCGGCGGACTCCATCACGCCAAGAAGTGCGAGGCCTCTGGGTTCTGCTATGTCAATGACATCGTTCTGTCCATCCTCGAGCTCCTCAAGAGGCATGAGGTACGCTTCTCACTTTCCTTTTTTTTAGAGTTTTTTCTTTTTTCTTGGGGGGCTTGGTTTGTATTAAAGTTTTTTATTGTTCCCTTTTCTTTGGGTGGATTGATAGATTGATTGTCTAAGAGAAATAGTGTAGAGTATGGCTATGCCAGGGCTCATGTTACTCTTTATTTGGAAAACACAAAAGAAAAGAATGGTTATTGAAGAGTTTTCCTACCTCTATCTGTGTTGATATGGCTAGAGTTCTGAGAAATAGTAAATGGTATGGCTATGCTGAAGCCTCGGTGGAGTAAACTTAGTTGGAAACACAAAAAATTGGTTCTTGAAAGCTTTTCAGCCTCCTCTGATGTTGATATGTCTAGATCCAGCGGCTATTTTTTTTATTTGAATAATATACCAAATTCAAATTTTCTTTGTGATAAATCTGAAAGTTTTTCATGGACGCACATTTGGCCAATTTGTCATCCTGTGTATGTATGAAAGAAAATTTGGTTTTTGGCAAGGCTTATTGTCATATTTTCTTGATGCTGAGCATATCTGAGAAGAAGATTGTTTTGATTGTTCATTTCATCACATAATAATAATGGTGATACTGGTCTGGATAGATAAGATGCATCTCATTGTTTTGGTGACATCTTTCTTTTCTTCTGGCTTTGTTGCTGACCCTGAAAAGATTAGGTAAGATTTATGGGTTATAAGTTTTGTATTTAGACTGAAAAATAAAGATTCGGATCTCTGTTTATCTCTAGAATGCGTGTTTGATGCCTTTTTGTTTTTGTAGTTCGTTTGCTATGCATTGGATTTGATGCCAAAGCAAATACTGGTAGATGTAGAATAGCGAAAATTAAAAAAAAATAAAAATGATAAAAGGAGCTAGGAGGATTGTGGGATAAACAACTGCAAAGCTAATCAAGTTCAAGAAGCATCATAAAGTAAAAAAAATGTCAAATATTCAGGTGAATGAATCCCTAAGGAGTGGTTGTAAGAATTGATATTTCAAATGGTAGAAATCTCCAAAAGGGAACAAATGAAGGGTCGGAGTTTTAGACGTAGATAACAACAGTGAAGGATGTTAGTAATCGGGGCCAGGAAAGTGATATTAGAGACACTACAGTGAAACAGTTATCCATTCAATCTCACACATTTAAAATGAAACCCTACACATATACAACTAACTAGGGCCATAGCATCCTCAAAGGATCTGTTTAGATATGGAAATGTTGGTAGTGTTCGCTAGCCATTTGTGATGTGGGGATTCACCACTTAGCATTTCACGGGTTGGTTAAACCTAGCAAAACAGTTAATCTGCTCTACTCTGTTTGACTAAATCATAGTGGTGAAATACTATGATGGAGTAAATCTAATTATTTTTTAAATCAAATTTGACCATAAGGAAAGAAAAATAGTGCAGAGATGAGAATTAAGGAGGACTGATGGGAGAGAGAGAATGAGAAGAACATAAAGATCCTATTTGTTTTTTAAGTTGATGATTTTCATATTTGAACACAAATATTTTGAAGTCGGAAAAAAATAAGAAGATTAGGGAAAAAAAAAAAGAAAACGGGAAATACAGGAGAAGTAGATAAATAATTGGAGAAGAAAGTGCAAAGGGAAACATGAGTGTTCTTTTCTATTGGAAAAAAATGTCATTAATATTTAGCAAAATACAAGTCTGAGTTTAAAGAATTACTATCTGCATACATGAGTTCATATTGCAACTAATAGGGCTTGTTTGCAGTAGGCTTTGCTCTTTCCTTAAAATGCTTGGCCAGGTATCTTTAACCAATTATTAAAGCTTTGACATCATGTTGATGTCCAATTTATTAAATTTTGCTCAAATTCCTATCTTAGATATCTGCTATTAGTGATGCACTCCATAGCTGATCCCTTTCTAATTTTAAGAAGGCTTGGATGATATTGATGTAATGACATTGTTCATGATTCATGAAGACAAATCTAAATATGTATCCCTCCCTTTACCATCTTACAGAGCAACCCACGACCTCATAAACTTTCTTAAAAGTATCTTTAGTATTTCATTTTAAGATAAGCTCAATTTCATGTAAATAGTAGTTTAACTAATAACGAATGACATAAGTCCCTTTTTTGAATCTGTTAAACTGTTCTTAAGTTAAATCAATTTGAATATGATTATAAAACTATAACTTACCTAACCTGTACCTCATCTTAGCCCTAGATGCATTTTACCTAGGCTATTTATCTTCAGAATCTTTGGTTATGCTCTTTTAAGTAGGGGAAAGAGCTAAAACTTCATTTTGACTATAGTATAATCAATAATGAAACTGATGGAATAAAACCACTGACCAAGCACATTTTTAAATCCTCATGCCATGTCGTCCAATAGTGAGTCAAATCACATACTCTGCAGCTTTATAAAAATCATTATTCTCTTTGTTGATCTAATAGTGTCCTGACAGAACTTTTGCAAAGAGACATAAAAGACTCTTTCAGTTCCTCATGCCATGCTCTTTTAACTTCAAATGTTATAATTAAGTGATAAGTTACAATCATTTGGCTATATTTGTTTTTCACTAATATTATATGACACATCTGTGCGATTTCAGTTCTCACTATTTGGTATTTCTGTTGCATTTTGTGTTATGTATATCTTCCTGACCATTTTACAGCGTGTATTGTATGTGGACATTGATATCCACCATGGAGATGGTGTTGAGGAGGCTTTCTATACAACAGACAGAGTAATGACTGTTTCTTTTCATAAATTTGGGGATTACTTTCCTGGAACGGGAGACATACGTGATACTGGATATGCAAAAGGAAAATATTACTCTCTAAATGTTCCACTGGATGATGGCATTGATGATGAGAGCTACCAATCTCTATTCAAACCAATAATAGGAAAAGTGATGGAAGTTTTCCGGCCTGGTGCTGTGGTGCTTCAGTGTGGTGCTGACTCGTTATCTGGAGACCGCTTGGGTTGTTTTAATCTTTCCATCAAAGGCCATGCAGAGTGTGTGAGATTTATGAGATCCTTCAATGTGCCAGTGCTGCTGCTGGGTGGTGGAGGATACACCATTCGGAATGTTGCACGCTGTTGGTGCTACGAGGTATTTATTCAACACTAATTTTCTAAATTGTTAAAGATTACTGGACCATCTTGTACATGTACTGCACTTCAAGTTCCCAACTGTTGTTAGTTTCTATGATCAAGTTAATCTTTTGTCGGCAACACCTTTAAATTTTATCATTGTTATAGCATTACCATTTTTTGTTACTTTACCTTCATAATAACATGTTTTTGTTATAGTAATAACATTTTTTGTTAAACATATTGGCACTCGCACTCATTCTCTTCTTTGAAAAAGGTTGTAGCACCTACTGGATGTAACACTGCAGTTATGCAGTTCTCATTCTTCCTCTCTTTGTTTATTTTAAAGATTCTGTAAATTCATTTCTATAATCAAGATACCTGGAACTCAAAACAGATTTCTGTTTAATCTTTGTATCTTTATTCGAAGACTGGACTTTTATTTCTTAATTTGGTTGCTCTAATTTCCTTTTCCTTTTTAAATCATTTTGGAATAGGATATACACTTCTTGACATTGTTAGGAAATTGTTGGATATTCTTTTCATGTACTTTTCCAAACATGTTTTTCTTTTTAGACCTGATTAACGAATAAAACTCTATCTTGACCAATCAGGTCTTACTCAATGGCTTTTGCAGCCGTTCATCTTTAATGGGCTCTTATCATATTACCTTTGAGTTTGCTATAATGGCAGGTTTCACCATTATTTCTATTTTTATCTCTCTTTACCCCCTTCTTTTGTTAAATCTTTTGAGCAGACAGGAGTTGCACTTGGTATCGAGATTGATGACAAGATGCCTCAACATGAATATTATGAGTATTTTGGTCCAGACTATACACTTCATGTTGCACCAAGTAATATGGAGAATAAAAATACACGCCAGCAATTGGATGAAATAAGAGCAAAGCTTTTAGATAATCTTTCAAAGCTCCGGCATGCTCCCAGTGTCCAATTTCAGGAACGACCACCAGATGCGGAATTTCCAGAGGTACCAATATCTTATCTGTTGAGCCTTTCCATAGATTGTTGGTCAGTCATATAATTCTTTCTCGTTCACATGTTTTTGTCTACCTCAAGCCCTCCTTATAGCAATCTATCTATTATTAGCATCTTTTTCACTCACAGGTTGTAATTTCAGCTAAAAACGTATAGTTGTTTGTTAGCTCATAGCATGTATAAGCATTTCTCTGTGCATTGAAAAGTGCACGGATAAAATTTTACACTTGCCTCTCAAAGTAAAGGACCCAGTAATTTTTGCTAAACAAGAGGACTAAATATCGTGACATATTTATGTTTCCTTGTACAAATTATAATGTTCATATAAAAGTTTATGTATCAACTTATAAAAGTTAAAAATGTTCAATTTCTTTAAGAAAATTAAAATGACTTATTTTTTCCCTGTGATTTACTATTTGTTTGAAAGTTGCAGTCTTCAGAAAAGTCATTATTACATTCAGGAACTAATCTCTTTTAAGGAATTCCCATCTCTTATTACTCACTATATAACTTCAGTTAGTTTTTTGAAAGACAAACTGACGGCCATGGATAACATTTGGGGAAAAAATGTTCTCCAAACAAGGAAGATAAGAGGTTTGCTGGATGTATATGGCTGTAATGACAATGATTGATGCCATTTTTATTGTGCTTGATAGAGTTTTCACAACCTTTGGAGGCATATGGTGGTGGACTTAATGCTTTAAGTCTTGTTTCTTAAACTTATTAAAAGGGTTTGCTATATTTTTTGAATGCATCAAATTATTCTTGGCTGGTTTTAGATATCATTAGTAGATGTAGAAGATGCGCTGGGCTAGGTTGCATCTTGCATTCCCTATTCCATTCTTGTAAACTTAATTGTGACCATTTTTGTGCTTTCTTTGTCTCTCATTGTGCTTGAGTTCTCCTATTTTTCTACTATTTCCTTTGTCGACTGCTTTTTATGTACGTGTCGAAAGGGCACGTTCCAGTAATGACATAATGACATCTATAAATGATTAAGTTGGCTCCCATGCACTTTTGATATGTTCAGCCAGATGAAGATTTAGAGGATCCAGATGAAAGACATGATCTTGATTCTGATATGGAAATAGACGATCAGAAGCTACCTGATGAGTCATCTCGGTACTCATCTTCTGCACCCCATTCTCTTTTTATGTTGTTATCACACATTTTTTTGCTGATAGACTGTGTTTGCCTCATAGGAAACCTCCTTCAAACAGTATTCAGAACGGAAGAATCAAGAGGGAGAACATTGAAAATGAGCTAAAAGATCAGGTATCCTTTTGTTCAACTGTACTTTTGCCACATTCATATGGCTTATTACTTGATAATGCTTTTAATGTGCGATTTTTGTCATCGATGTTGGTTTGCTCCTTATGGGCTTTGAAGGACCAATTTCATTGTTATATTTTTCAATTAGGAAAGATTTGAAATTATATTGAGAATTTGTTCTTTTCTACAGAAGAATTCGGTGCGATTATAACTTGCAGTTCGACTTCCTTAATGTAACCTAATGATCCTGGTTGTAATTGTCCATCCCCCTTTTGAAGCCGCTGCAAGGTTTCATAGCATTTGATTTTCCTTTTTTTTGCCACAGTAAACCTTTAAACTGTTGAAACAATTTTATGGATTTCTTCCACCCTTCTGTCTCTCTCTCTCTCTTTCTTCCTTGCTTGCTTGCTGGAGCAAGGGCTGGTTGAATCCAGGTTCCTTGTACCAAAACAAGATACTTCAAGTCTTTACCAAGTCAGCCAGTTGGCATTCTCTTCTTCCATTCTTCCATGTAATTGCTGTGAAGCTCGATTTATAGATTTGTGATACACTAATGAAGATCAGATGCATTGTCAGGCCAAGTTGTTCCTTTAGTTAACATATGTGCAAACTATAGTATTATATGAAATTTTAATGGCCCACAGCTAGCGCACTCAACTTTTCTTATTTCTTCACAATCGAGTCTTGAGCTAACTACGTCATTTTTTCATCCTTATTTTGTTGTGGGCTATGTAAGTGTTTCAAGGTTCTTTGTGAAACTATTGGTAAGGCCCAAACAGGTTCTAGCAATATTGATCGGTTGTGTATATCAAACACAAATTTGAGCGGTAAAGAATTGGACTGACATCTTGATGCCAATGTTTCTGTTTGTACGATTTGTGTCATGGAAGATTACTTTTCATGATAGACAATAGACAAGTGAGCATTTGAATGCAAAAAATGGTTCAAACCTTTTCATTAAACCATGATATGCACAGATGATAATTAACATAGATTTTGTATATTATTATCCTTTTGAATCAAGATATGGTCAACACTCAGCAGATGACTTGGATGGAGGCCTTGCAAACTTGTTCTTCTTAAGGTGCTATTTGATCCCCTCCAATTGGCCCGACCTGGCAGCTGTTGTTGTAGTGAGTACTGTTGCTTTTATTGTTCGGTAATCTGCAAATCGACTTTAGTGTAGCATAAGGAGTTGCTTTTGGAATAGGATGTTTTAAGTATGTGGGTCAAGGTTTCCATGACCTATAAGATGGTAATGGTCAATAGATCTATTGTGATTTTGGCCAGAGAGACTGGAGGAGGTTACTTGACTGGTATCATGGGAGTGGAGAATAGTAAGAGTTGCGGGTGGATGGAACTTGTCTTGTTTCCATCCTTGTGATGGCTAAAATTTGATTGTCCTTGCATGGGGTGTATCGCTTCAATGTATATCATGGTTCAATGCTGCCTCAGTGCAACCAGGTATACTCAAGGCATGCCAGTTTTTCACATGAATCAGACTGTTTTATTCCATGATCTGAATGAGTTTTATGATTGGAACTCAACCTGTCATTAACTCTATGCAACTCTAACATTATATTTCTGACCATTGCTAATGGATGGGTAAAGAATCCTTTTAAGTTCGAAATAAGAGCTGGATTCTTTTTCAAAATGAGAGGAAAAGGTGGAAATCATTGGTCCAATGATTTGTATCAAAATGACAGCTGGATTCTCTTCAAGATGAGAACAACTGATGGTCTACAATGTTTTGCTTTTCTTTTTCTTTTTCCTTTTGTTCTCAACACTAGTTCAAACTTAGTTAACATTTATTATGAATTATGCATGTAAAGATAGGCAGTTACCACTCTCTTCAGATGTTTAATGGAGCCCGCCATCTAAACTCGGAACAAAATATTATTGTCATAACCAGAACTCTCAAATATAATTTACAAAATTAGAACTGTATAAGAATCAAATGTTAGCTTAGAGACGGAAAATATTATTTTCAATTTTCAAAAGTATGCAATGTGTGGGAACAGTTGGTTGCTGGAAGGATGGTTCTCGGATATCTTGCAGATTATCTTTTCAAATTAGTTAGACTGCAGAAACAATACTATATAGGAATTGAAAGTTGCTATGGATGTGCAATCCATTTATATATCATTTATGTTTTTCCTTCATCTTTTTCCTTAGTTTTCAATTTCTAAATCATGCAGGAACCTCACAAAGTTGCTGCAGACCATGCCAATTGTGCGGAGCCTATGGCCGAGGAGATCTCATCCTCTAAGGTGACTATAATAAACCTAACTGAAAGCAGATTATTTTACAAAATGATGCTTGTGCTCATTTCAGTCAATGTTCTCCTTATTGTCACGTACCAGGCTTCAGACATTGGCCCCATGGCAATAGATGAACAAAGCAATGTAAAGGCTGAACAGGATAACACAAACAAGTTGGCCGATGCGTCCGCTTTGATGTACCAGAAATCCTGAATGGAGACAGCGTCACGGAGTACTTGGTATATAAGAAGATGATTTTCTGTGCGTAGCCTTGAAAGGTTTCTATCATTGGATTTATTTATGCTCACATATCTGATGTTCCATCATGTTAGAGTCACTGTCTTGAGAGCCTTCTCATAACGAATGAAACTAGAAAACTAATATTCACATCGGCTTTGTAATCTCAGTTGTACAGACAATTGAATGATCATTTGACCCTAGAATTCACCTCTTAAAAACGTTTTGTCTTTTCCTTTTCTTTCTTCTTTTCCTGAAAGCAGCAGAGTTGTGCTGAGGTATTGTCGAGGCAAAAGATCTGTAGCAGTTCATTCAAAATTTGTGGGTTTTGTGAGTTCCGCGAGCCTTTAAAGACTCCAGGTAAGCAACGTGAACCAAAGTTACCGTAAATGGTCCATCTTGCTTATGCCTATTATACCAAAATTCATTGGCAAGTCTTCTTGTCCTTATGTAGCTATATGAGAGGGCTTGTAGGTGTGTGAGTTTCTGGAAGTTTGGTAACTAAAAGCACAGAAGGGCCGAGGGATTGTAGAAATGGTTAAAATGTGCAATAAACATTTCATTATGATCGATGGAGAGTTTATCAGTCCTTGGATAAGACATATCTTGCTTTGCAAATAAACTAAAACATATTTTATATAATTAATCTATGAAGGAAGGTGTCATATATAGTTTTCCTCACTTTTTTCTTTTTCCTCTTTTTTTTTCCTTAAAGAAAAGGAAAGAGGGGGGGGGGGGGGGGGGGGGGGGGGTGAGAACCTCTCCCGCATGGCAACCCCACACTGGGCCCTCTCCCATCGGGACATGTCTGATACGGATAGAAAGCATCTTTCTACCCCCTCGAAGGCAGAGGCATACTTATGTTTCTCATACCCTTTTCACCTCGCGGGCGGTTCCACCTACGTGGCAACCTCCTCACGGGTGAGTACGTTATTCTGACGCCATCTTGGTACCAGCCGACCAGTAGTGCTTTTAGACTCCATGTCCAGGCGTGGGGCATCCGGTCCTTAAATTCAATCGACGTCTGCGTATTTCGATTTTGAAACCACTTGGTTGGAAGTAAACGCTTCGTTCCAACTGAGCTGCCACCTTAGTGGCATAGTTTTCCTCTCTTTGGATGGTATAGTCTGTCCAGCTTGCAGTCTGACCCTAGTTGATCATCGGAATGCTGATTCTGTTCAGCTCATATGAAAACTAAAGCATGTCCTGCTTGAGCTTGCTTTGTTAATTATGGATCAAATTCAGTCTGACCTCATTGCGCTTGATGCATAAATCTAGGTTTTGGCCTTCATTTTCAGAGATTGAGTACTTGTGACAGGCGCCTGTTGGAGCCACAGTTCCCCTAATGTTGAAAATTTTGCTTTTGTGACCGTTTGCATTTTGAGTTTCCATAAATTCTTAATATTAAGTTCATTGGAAGTGGTTTAGAACTCACTGGGATGCTGTCGAATTATGGGACTCAATTGAGAAACGGATGCCGGCCACTTGGATTCTGCCTACGGGGATGATGTTTATAGTTGTGGAGAAGCAGAGTAGCACAATCTAAACGTGGATGGCATCAGAAGTGGAGTGCATTACCCAAGTGCTTCGCATTGGCATCTCGTGTTCCAGGGAATTGCCAAGAGATGGAAGATGGCATCGAGGAATTGTATGTGATCAGGGATTCTTTCCGTAAAATTAGAAATTCGAGGTTTGGGAGTGATGGTGCTTAATTTAAAGGTGAAGCTCCATCCGCCCGCTATCTAGTAGTAGCATGTAAGGAATCGAATGAAATAAATCATGACGTGAAACACAGCATGCTCCATTCAACTGGCGAAGATCCCAAATCATTCAGGAAATGGATTAGCATCTATCTTTTCTCCTGTTTTTCTATTCTGTGTTTTTGGGTCTTTCGTATTATAGTAATGTCAACTTTTTCTTTTATGGGGAAAAATTATCAAGTGTTCCGGTAAAGTTTCAATCAGAACAACTCCATCTTCCCAGCCATTGCTTGCAGAAAATAAATATGCTACAGGGTCGCTTGTGGATTAAAATTCATCCCCTAGGATTGATCGTTGTAAATAAATACTCAAAGTACGCCATACCGGTCCGAATCGAATGGTATGGAACATACCGTAACAAACCGAGCAGTACGGAATGTACCGTAACATACCAATTTAATACCGATATTCGGTATGAATGGCGTATTGACACTCAGTATATTAAAAAAACTGTACTATATCGATACTGTACTATTGTGGCACTGGTACGGAGTTCGGTATCAAAATGGTGAACCTTTCAAAGACTCATAATAATAGAGAAAAAGATTATTTGAGAAGAATAAATTTGAAGAGAAAATCAATAAAATTTATTAATAAATAAAACTAACAAAAATTGGACCAAAGTTTTTGGCTTTACTCTAAGGGCTCATTTGGTTCGCGAGAAGCATTTTTCCTCCTAGGAATATGTCTGAAAAGCAGATTCCTGGAAAGAAGATACCTGAAAAAGTATTTTTGGCATGTTTGGTTGACAATGGAAAAGTGACAGATTTCCAAAGTGCTTATGTTTGGTTGACCATCCACTTTTCCGAAAAAGTTGTGTAATTTCTATTTACCCTTAATAAAAATTAGATTTTTAATGCCTCTTTAATGCTGAGGGGCTTTTTTGAAAAAAAATAAAAATAGAGTGATTTCCGGCTCACGGAAAAATAACTTTTCCATATTTTTCATGGGAAAGATTTTTTCATGAAACGTGGGAATCATACTCTTATGGGAATACAACTTTTCCGTCTCTCTTCTTTGAAAACTCCAACCAAATAAAAGGCATCTCATTACTTTTCCGTTGACCACACTCTTCTCCCTTTTTTTCCTGCGAACCAAACGAGCCCTAAGAATGGCTTGCAAAATTCTCTCCTACAGTCCATACACCAAGAATCAGAAGAGGAATAATGGCATCTAAAACAGAAGACTGGACCAAAGTTTTTGGCTTTACTCTTTTTTTGGGTAAAACAAAAGACTACTCTTCAAACTCAGAAAAGGATCCTATAGCTTGGTGCATCTAAAACCAACTTCTAGACCTGAGCCAAGTCAATCCCAAGATATGAATGGTACAAAAATTCAAATGGGGTTAGATAAGGTTAGACCCAACCATAGTGTAGTCTTGAAGCAAAAGGAAACCCTATGCTTGACCTTCCAAAGTAGTGACGAAGGAAGTAGTTAGCAGGAGTTACTACGCCATCTAATTAGCACACACTGCTCATCCGAGTTTAAACTAAGACCTACCATCTCACGGGTTTCTGCACAACCTAGTATTGATTGAGGTCAGCTGTCATTGACGTTGAATTTAAAGGCAATGCGACACAAAAGTCATAGGTTTCATATTTAAAGATGGACCCACCAAGATCCACCGAACACTCCAAGCAATTTGATGATAAGAATAGGAAGCACAAAAGCAACATCAACAATAGGAAACAATAAAAGCAATCGGAAATCAAATCAAATAATAATAATAATAATAATAATAATAATAATAATAATAATAATAATAATAATAATAATAATAATAAAAATAATAAGAAAACAACAACTCACGAACGACTAGATGAGGAATAATGGCATACTTGGTAAAGTTTATGAATGGCTAGATGATGAAACATTCAATAGACCACGACGTCAGATTGGTGACGGCTGGAGGTCGGCAGATCTTTGATTCGTCTGTCATTAGTGTCGAACTTAGAGCCGCATGAGAGGGTATCACCTATGCGAGATGTGTTTTGGATGCGGATCGTGTTCTCCTTGAGGGGGACTCAGCCACGGTGATCGAGTAGGTTCAGGGTCGAAGATGCGCTGCCAGCAGAATGCGGTTACTCAACGACATCCGCAGACTTTTGGATAAGTGTGTCTCTCATCAGGCTACACATGTCTACAGGGAGGCGAACAATACTGCGGATTAGATGGCCTCCTATGCGGCTCATCACTTCGGAAGTTTTTCTAGGAGAACCACGTGTCTACCCCTTCTCGTTTGCACTATCTCCTTTTTCTGATTTTGTGGGCTGTACCCATTCCCGTTGTGTATGAGTCGTTGATGTATTAAAAAAAAAAACATTCAATAGTTGGCCAATAATTAAATTGATAATGAAAAATTACAAAACTATCAAATAGAACAAGAATAGAATACAGAAACTAAAAGAAAAAAAAAATCCAGTCATAAGAACTTGGTGATTATGGTTCAACTTGCATCATTTCAGTAATCTGGAGGAGCATGCCAACAAAATCATGAGTCTGAACAACTCTGCTCCAGAAGATCATCGCATTTAAAATATATGAATAAAAAAAGACCAGTTACAATCTTCCCTGCTCCAAGTTTAAATTCATCTTGCAGTCAATAAAGAATATGAAGACAACAGGAGGATGGAAGCCTGAGGGCCGATGACCAAGGTTCTGAATCCTGGAAAGACTCTGTTAGGTGATTTTTGTTTTTTTAAGAAAGAAGACTGACTGCGGGGGTATACCTTGTGTTTACACCTTTCTTTTCAATTTCCTTATATCTCATGTATATTAGTAATTAATCACTTTAAATATACAAAATGAAACCCCATGTCACTTGTTTTGTCCATTTTCCTTAAAACAAACTTAAATCGTTATCATCATCCATAAATTCATTGAAATCTATCATTATATAACAAGTGAAGAAGAATGCCATCCAGAAAATAATCCTGTTTTCAACTAATCAAATGACTTGACTGAACTACAAAAATTCCAGGTTTTCACACTTGCAAGCTACAGAGACTTATATTGGCAATTTAGTAGGTGGTGGCGTTATCTCCCCAAAACTAGTCATAGATCATCAGGTACGAGCATGTGGCATTCCATTATAAGCTACCATGCATGTACATGCAATAGAAGTTTAAACCAAGAGTGCAGCTAACTGAAAAGCCTCTATAAAGTGAGGGAGGAGTCCCACTCCTACTACACCCAACCAATGCTCATGGAGTTCTACTATGGCTCTTCTGTCTTGAAGACCCTTCAAACTTACTTGATGTGCATCATTTTCTTGTTCTTCTTCCATGCAAGCATTTTAGCATCCCAAACCCCCACTCTCGCTCCCATCATGAATTCCCTCCCTACTACCAGCTCAACCGATCGCATCGCTCTCCTCTCCTTCAAGTCTTCGATATCTGATGATCCATCAGGATCCTTGACATCATGGAATCACTCCCTCCACTTCTGCGATTGGCGAGGTGTCACATGTGGCAGCAGCACCAGAAGGGTCACAGAGTTGGACCTTGCATCCCTCAGTCTGGTAGGATCACTATCACCATCCTTAGCCAACCTCACCTACCTCAGGAGAATACACCTTCCTGGAAACCAATTCCATGGAGGCATCCCTCAAGAACTCGGTCGTTTGCCGCACTTGAGATATCTCGATCTAAGCTTTAATTCTCTTGAAGGGGGAATTCCAGCAAGTTTGTCTCATTGTTCACATCTTCAAACAATCAGTTTGAATGACAATAAGCTGCAGGGTGCGATCCCTGGCAGTCTCAGCCAATGCTCGAGGCTTGGAACACTCAGTTTATCGAATAATATGCTTCAAGGACATATTCCAATGTCATTTGTGAACCTCTCCTCTCTAACTTACCTGCAGCTGTCCAATAACAGTCTCACAGGAGGCATTCCACATTTCATAGGAAGTATGTCGACCCTTAATTATCTTGATCTGTCAGCCAACAATTTTATAGGAGGCATCCCTCCTTCACTAGGGAACCTTTCTACTCTCACTCATCTTGATCTATCCCAAAATAATCTTGAAGGAGGAATCCCTCCTTCATTAGGGAAACTCTCTTCACTCACAACTTTCTTATACCTAGCCTTTAATAGTCTTTCCGGAACCATACCACCTGCACTTTGGAACCTTTCTTCCCTCACTTTATTTGGTGTTGAGAATAACAATCTCCATGGGTCCCTTCCATCATATGTGGGAGATGCTCTTCCCCAGCTTCGAGTTTTCAACTTGTATGGCAACCAGTTTCATGGTCCCATTCCAATGTCATTTTCCAACACCTCCAGACTTGAAATCATCGATCTATCTATAAACAATTTTTCAGGAATTATCCCACCAAGCCTAGGAAGATTACAAGGTCTTTCAAAAGTGATTCTTGCCTACAATATGCTAGAAACCAGGGAAGCTGCTGGTTGGAGCTTTCTTGATGCTTTAGCAAACTGCAGCAACTTAAGAGGATTGCAGCTAGACAACAATAGGCTTGGTGGCATGCTACCCAAATCTGTGGCCAATCTCTCCACAACACTGACATGGCTTTCCATGGGACATAACCAAATATATGGAAGCATACCTTCAGAGATCAGGAACCTTGCCAACCTGACCCTTCTAGATTTGGGTCCAAACCTTCTAACAGGTTATATTCCTGCCACTCTTGGGATGCTACAAAACTTGCATGTATTAGACTTGAATGGAAACAACTTTTCTGGTAGAATCCCAATAAACCTAGGCAATCTCACTCAGTTGAACCAGCTTTACCTAGGATTTAATGAGCTGAACGGAAGCATACCCACCAGCCTTGGCAACTGTCAAAACTTGGAATACTTGAGCCTTGATCACAATAAACTTACTGGTAGCATCCCTGTGGAAGTCCTTCACATCTCCTCCCTCTCGACATTGCTTGGCCTTTCACGCAATGCATTGACAGGGCTGCTACCTTCAACAGTCGGAAGCTTGAAAAATCTAGACATTCTTGATGTCTCAGAGAACCAATTATCCGGCGAAATTCCTGATCGTCTTGGTGAATGTCAGGTCATGGAGTACCTTAACATGAGAGGAAACTTCTTCAATGGAACCATTCCTTTGTCTTTGGCCAATTTAAGAGGCCTTCAGCTGCTAGATCTCTCATGCAACAACTTATCCGGGCGCATTCCAGAATTCCTAGAGAGCTTTCGTCTGCTGCAGAATTTGAACCTCTCTTTCAACAACTTGGAGGGTGAAGTGCCAAAAGGTGGTGTTTTTGGAAATATCAGTGCTATTTCAATCCAGGGAAACACCAAGCTCTGTGGGGGGAACCCAAAGATGAACTTACCACCATGCTCCATTGAAATACCTGCGAAGCGACACAAGTCTCCTAGACTCGCAATTGTGATCTCTCTTGTAGTCTGTGCAATTCTCTGCCTGATCGTGTTCTTCTCTCTATTTGCCGCTCGCTGTTGGTCTCAAAAATCACGAAGAGAATCTCCGGCCATGACATTAATCAAAGATCAACATATGAGAGTATCATATGCTGATCTTCTGAAGGCAACTGATGGGTTCTCTCTTGCAAATTTGATCGGAGTCGGAAGCTTTGGTTCAGTGTACAAGGGGATTATGGATCATGGTGACCAAGAAATTGTTGCAGTGAAGGTACTCAACCTCCAACAACATGGTGCCTCTAGGAGCTTCTTTGCTGAGTGTGAAGCCTTGAGAAATATTCGACATCGTAATCTTGTGAAGATCCTAACTTCATGCTCGAGCATGGACTTTGAAGGCAATGATTTCAAAGCTTTAGTATTCGAGTTCTTCCCTATTGGAAGTCTAGAAAAGTGGCTGCATCCAGAATCTAGCGAGCAGAGCAACTCGAGAAAGTTAAGCCTAACCGAGAGGTTGAACATAGCTATTGATGTAGCTTCTGCAGTAGAATATCTCCATTATCATGGCCCAAAACCTATAGTTCACTGCGATCTTAAGCCAAGCAATGTTCTGCTCAGCGACGACATGACGGCACGTGTGAGTGACTTTGGATTAGCAAGGTTCCTAAACAGGACCATCAGTAATTCATTTCTCAATCCGGTAAGCTCCATGGAATTGAAAGGATCCATTGGATATGTTGCTCCAGGTGCGTGTTTTATTTGTTAATTTTCTCTATTATTTTGACTATAGCTCGTTAAGTAATTGATCATCATCTGTAAGGTCAGGATAGATACAGTCCAGATTGTTTTGTAGACTTTGATGTTACTAGTAACTAGTAAACTGTCGAGCATGCTTACAGGCATTACAGGCCAAATACTAATGGTTCCTGTTATTACTAAGTTTGCTATCTGTGCAAGACTTCATACCGCCATTAGGTAAGATGTTGCATGAATAGATGTTCAGCTCGAACAAAGCCATGCTATTTATAAACTTCCTTTTAAACATTATCAGCATTATATTCAGAAAATTTCTACTCAAATGACCATGATCATATCATAATACTTCATTTTTGTCAACAATTGAATTGCAGATATTGCTTTTGTTAATCCTTAATATATCCAAACTGTGTCTATATCCGCACTCACTGAGTTTCATATGGCAGAGTATGGATTGGCCAACAAAATCTCCACTAATGGGGATGTCTACAGCTTTGGAATACTCCTGCTGGAGCTATTTACTGGAAAAAGACCTACTGATGATATCTTTACAGAAGGATTCAGCCTTCATGAATTTGTTCAAATGGCATTCCCACATGAAGTCCTAGGCATCATGGATCCGCACATGGTCTTGCAGGAGGAAGATGGAGAAGCCAGTGACTACACTCGAAACCTGAGTGACATAAGAGGAGAAGCGGAAAAGTGCATAGCTTCGGTGCTTAAAGTTGGCCTTTCGTGTTCCAAGGAATCACCGATTGAGCGAATGCAGATGATGGATGTTACTAGGGAATTGCATGCAATCAGAGATGCATTACGCTTGGATATCATAGGATGACAGCAAAAGGGGCTGGCTGTGAGATGGTGTTATGATTATTGCTCACTAGTAATAATAGGCCATTGGTGTCAACCATTTCGTGCAACAGATCTTCGTCTATTTAGTTGAGCTAAGCTTAACGCGCGGACTGCAGTTTCCAGAGATCAGCAAAAGGATACAATTTGTAGGAATTGCTGAAGATGTCTTAAGATCATTTGCCATTGTTCTTGTTATCTTCAGATGAATGGAATCTATATGTATATTTGCAAGTTGTAATATACTATAGTTAATTTTGAAAGAAAAATTCAAAGGCATGTATAAGATCAGAATGAAGATTTTTTCAGCATTCAGGAGATGAAAATATTACATCTAATAAAAGATTAGCTCAAAGGCTATCAATTAGAATCCTTAGCCCTACTCAAGTTGGGACCAAACATGCATCCATGCGGGTGCTCTCACGAGTAGCTACAAGGGTTCTAAGCTAGGTCCTCTCTGATACTCTATGTAATTACCCATGACATCACCCTTAAAGGACTACCTAGAAGGTCACTTGGTCTTGCCAAGATCTCCCATATGCATACCCAATATAAGACTAAACATAAACCTGCATGGCTCCTCATATTAATTATTCTATCGACCTTGTGTAAGTTCTCCCTCTAGCCTATCTACCAAACTTAATGCTATGTCAAGGCTTCCCCTTGATTTCAATGAAGGCGTAAAAGCTTCAGATAATCGATGATAATATATAAAATAAAGAAAATGACGGTATCTCCCAACTAAGTTATAATAAAAATGAACCTTTTTGCATCAAAAAGTACATAATCTGGCGATGTTGGAGGAATCGTTTGCCAAGAAAGAGCAGTCATGGGGATTCGAGGAGGTGGGAATTTGGTGTTCAAGGAGATGCCCTTTTTCTCAAAAAAAAAAAAAAAAGAAGCAGATTTTCCCCTCTAAGAACCGTTGCTGACCAGTGAATTTACTTACATGTCCACCTCTTGTAAGTTGTGAGTCGTGCAGTCCACCAAAATGCTTTACTAATAACAAAGAAATTTAATTTAAAACGCCATCTAATTGGTGGATTTGCTGCAATCTTAGGCTGGCTAATGTTCCTTTTAAGTTGATATTGTGAAAGCGTGCCATCCGAATAAAACAAAGCGATGATCAAAGACCATCCGAGTAACTCTTTTTGAGTGAGATTTTTTCAATTGCAGCAACACTGCTGCACAGCTGTTAATTTCATGATAGATTTCTTTGGAATCGAGACAAAAAGAAGGTTTGGCAGCCAAAATTGAAGGAATCACGAGATATGCCGACATGATCACAAGTTGGCATGAATTGAGTCTTCTATCAACATCTATATCGGTTGCAGCCATAGATGTCAAGAATACATCCAAAAAGAGGCTGATATGGCCAATGGGGTGGCGGACTTGGCAGCATCTTTTGTTGCTAACTATTTAAAAGACCACCTATGGGAGGGCGAGACAGATCTACCTACGGCTCTTCGTGATGTGCTGCTTTTTATTTTTTTTAACTGCATTCGTACACGTTATGTATGATGCTTCCGTTTTAGCAAAAAAGAAGAAGAAGAGGAGGCTGACATGGCCTACCACCTTCCAAATTTTTTGAGGACAAACTGGAAATTAGCTTAGCATTTCCCCGAGTCATCGCTCCTTGGCATGGCATCGCTTCACAGTTCACTCCCATTGCCAGAAACGTATTTTTCGTGGACTTTGACATGATAAGACTCGCAAGTAAACTAAAGCAGGTGATTTCAATGAAACCAATTCTAGCATTATATTCTGAATGGATACTCTTAAGAAGCCTTGCACTCTCAATGGATCTCTCGGCCCCCAGTGGACTTAACCCGGATCTTGGATAAGTCAAAAATGGGGGCTGTTGCAAGTCAAAAATGGAGGACTCGATGTTCCGCTAAGTCGCACATTCCAACTGCTGCAGCTGGGAAAAGCTTCCAAAATGCGCCTGATTGCACGACGCTTGGCCCTGGCATTGGCTACGGCTCTCGTCAGACATCGGTATCACCCAAAAAGAGGTCGACGTGATGATCACCTTTGAAATTTTCAGACTTAGACACAACAAGATTCACACGTAAACTAGAGCTAAAGCAGGTGATTTCAACCATCCAACCCAAGGATAAGCGTATATTTAGGTTTTGCAGTCCCAATTTACACGCTCCGGCAGCCACTCAAAAACAGAGCAGCCATCGCTTATATTAGATGGAGGATGCCTGATGGATCGTATTGTGATTGCCCTCCCTTCCTCCATTATCCTCCCAATGGATCTCTCATTCATCCATTCCATTCTCAGGGCGCTTTGGCTAATGCATGCCGTCCTTCTTCTACCAAGCTATGCCACCTCACCTGCCTCCCGTTCTTCAACTTCCACCACCACCATCTTAGAAGGGAACAGGAGTGCTGCCGATCGTCTTGCCCTGCTCTCCTTCAAGTCCATGATCTCAAATGATCCATCCCAAGCCTTGGCCTCATGGAATGACTCCGTTCCTATCTGCCATTGGCAAGGGGTGGCATGCGGCCGTCGCCACCCCGAAAGGGTCGCTGCCTTGAGACTCGAGGCCCTGAACCTACTGGGCTCCATATCACCCTCCTTAGCCAACCTCACCTTCCTCCAGAGGCTCCATCTCCCCAACAACCTCCTCCATGGCCGCATCCCGCCGGAGCTTGGCAATCTACCCCGTCTACGTTATCTCAATTTCAGCGGAAACTCCCTCGAAGGCGGAATTCCGCCCGCTCTTTCTCGCTGTCCTCGTCTCCAAGAACTCATTCTTGGGAACAACATGCTTCAAGGGGAGATTCCGTCTGCTCTAAGCCAATGTCGAGAACTCCAAATCCTGAGCCTACGCCGCAACTTTCTCACGGGGAGCATCCCTGATGAGCTTGCCTCCCTCTCGAAGCTCACCTACCTCGACCTCCGCGGCAACAACCTCACAGGCAGCATCCCTCCTTCCTTGGAGAACCTCTCCTCTCTCATCGACCTCGACGTCAACACCAACTCCCTTTCAGGCATCATCCCCTCCTCCTTGGGTCAGCTCTCATCCCTCGTCTTTCTTCTTCTACAATATAACAACCTCGTGGGCACCATCCCTTCTTCTCTTGGAAAACTCTCCTCTCTTCAGTACCTGGACCTATCGCATAACAATCTAGATGGAGACATCTCACCTTCGCTAGGAAACCTCTCCTCTCTTCTCGATCTGAACCTATCGTATAACAATCTAACTGGAAGCATCCCACCCTCGTTAGGGAACCTCTCCTCTCTCACCGAGATGGACCTCAGCATCAACACCCTCTCAGGAGAAATCCCTCCTTCCCTTGGACTCCTGCCTTCAGTCATCGCTCTCTATCTCTCGGGAAACGCACTATCTGGAGGCATCCCACCTTCATTCGGGTCCTCCAGTTCTCTCACTCTCACAGCTATCGGGCTATCGCATAACAAGTTGTCGGGCAGGATTCCTTCCTCCTTCTACAACCTCTCGAGCCTCACCATCCTTGGTGTCGCTGATAACGAGCTCATCGGCACTCTTCCACCTGACTTGGGCCGCTCTCTTCCTAATCTCCAGTCACTCCTCATGTACTTCAACCAATTTCACGGGCCCATCCCCGCGTCGCTCGCCAATGCATCAGGCCTCCAAGACATCGAGCTCACAGGAAATAACTTCACCGGAACGATCCCCACGAGCCTGGGTGCCCTGCCGGAGCTATACTGGCTGAGTCTGGACAGGAATCAACTAGAAGCCGGAGATACCCATGGCTGGAGCTTCCTCACTTCCTTGACGAACTGCAGCAACCTACAGGTGCTGCAGCTTGACGACAACAGGCTCCGAGGCACGCTGCCCAGCTCCATCGCAAACCTCTCCACCACCCTCCAATGGCTGGTTCTGGGAGGGAACCAAATATCAGGCAGCCTTCCTTCCGATATCGGGAAATTCTTCAACCTGACTCTCCTCGACCTGGGCCGGAGCCACCTCACCGGCAGTATTCCTGACTCCGTTGGAGAACTCCGGAGCTTACAAAGACTTTACCTGTCTAATAACAAGTTGTCAGGTCCGATTCCCACCTCCATCGGCAACCTGACTCAGCTGAGCGAACTTGATTTAGTAGTCAATTCTTTGACTGGTAGCATCCCTGCGACCCTGGGTAACTGTCAAGCTTTGGTTTATCTTGATCTTTCGTACAATAAGCTTACAGGCGGCATACCCAAAGAGGTTGTCAGCCTCTCCTCGCTCTCCCAGTACCTCGGCTTGTCGCATAATTCGCTCGTCGGGGCCCTGCCTTCGGAAATCGGTAGCTTGACAAATCTCCGCGGGCTGCAGTTATTTGAAAACAACTTAACTGGTGAGATTCCTAGCAGCATTGGAGAATGCCAGGTCTTGGAGTTCCTATACATGAACGGCAACCACTTCCAAGGGATCATTCCCCAATCGATGAGCAATTTGAAAGGGATTCAAGAGTTGGATCTTTCGAGCAACAACTTGTCAGGTGGTGTCCCACGGTTTCTAGAGGACTTCAGGTTTCTGCAGCACCTGAATCTCTCCTTTAACAATTTTGAAGGTGAGGTGCCAACTAAAGGAGTTTTTCGAAATCTGAGTGCCTTCTCGGTTGTTGGTAATGACGATCTCTGTGGTGGCGACCCAAAATTGGGGCTGAAAAAATGTTCCCCACGAACCAATAAGAGAAGAAATCGATCGGCGCCGATCAAAGCGATCATTCCAGTTGCTGCTGCACTGCTGTTTCTACTCCTGATAATATGCTTGCTAATCATTCGTTATAGGTTATATAAATCAAGAAAGCAGGTGCCATCAGCAGCCTTGGTAGAAGAACAGCTTATCAGGGTCTCTTACTCTGACCTTCTTAAAGCAACAGATGGGTTCTCATCGGCAAATTTGATTGGTGCTGGAGGTTATGGTTCAGTGTATAAAGGAATTATGGAACTTGCCGAAGAGAGAATTGTAGCTGTGAAGGTACTCAACCTTCTGCAGAGAGGGGCTTCCAGGAGTTTTATGGCTGAATGTAATGCTTTGAGAAGTATCCGACATCGGAATCTCGTCAAGGTAATAACATCCTGTTCCAGTGTGGATTATAAAGGGGATGATTTCAAAGCTCTAGTTTTTGAGTTCATGCCTAATGGGAGTCTGGAGAACTGGTTGCACCCACAAGCAAGTGATCAAAGTCGAGAGACAAATCTAAGTCTCATCCAGAGGCTGAACATAGCCGTAGACGTTGCCTCTGCATTGGATTATCTTCATCACCATGGCCCAGCCCCAATCGTTCACTGTGATCTCAAGCCAAGCAATGTTCTTCTCGATGAAGATATGACTGCTCATGTAGGCGACTTTGGGCTGGCAAGGTTTCTTACTAAAACGGTTAGCAAGGCATCTCAGAATCCATCCTCATCAATTGGAGTGAAGGGGACCATTGGGTATGTTGCTCCAGGTAAGGATCTCATCCATGACTGCTTTCAACTTTTGTATGTTTATTTTCCTTCTTTTTTTTTTTTTTTTTATTGTAGGCAGCATCTAAGTCGTAACTTTTGTTTGCTAACCTGAATGTTTCTTTCATGCATCATATTTTTCCATATATCAGAATGTACGTAGTTGATTTCCTTCTGCATGATTCTCCTTCTGCAATTCTGAAAGGAAAGCGCATGCTTGCTGACTTGATTTGTATTAAAATAAGTAATGCATTCTGTGGCAGAATATGGGGTGGCCAACCAAGTATCTACTGAAGGAGATGTGTACAGCTATGGAATACTTCTGTTGGAGATGTTTACAGGGAGGAGACCGACCGAAGAGACACTGAAGGAAGGCACAGGCCTTTGTAAGTCTGTTGAGATGGCCTTTCCTGAAAGAGTCATTGATATCATAGATCCATGCCTACTCTCAGAAGAGAAAGATGGAGGAGTAAGACGAAGAACACGAGAGTTCTTGGTTTCCATGCTTAGGATTGGCCTCTTATGCTCGAAGGAATCACCAAAGGAGCGAATGCAGATGGAAGACGTGATCAAGGAATTGCTTAAGGCCAGGGATGCATTAACAGGTGGAGAAAGGAGAAACAGAAACCGTCCTAAAGGAGAAGGTCCATCAACCGTTGATGACGATGAGTGGGTGTGAGAATAAAGAGCCAATGTGTTTTCTTTGGGATATCAAAGAGATCATGCCTTGTTGTGACGTTGTCCATCCTTTCAGTTGCCTGTGTAGACTTATGGAGAGATGGTGTAATAAAACGAAACAGTTTTCTCTCTCTTTTTTTTTGGGTGAGGGGAAAAAGGAGGAGGTGAACTACTTCCCCCAGATTTTATTATTAATTGGATTTGATATTTACGAGAATGAGATAGACAAGTAAGATAGAAGAGGAATTAGTTACCTTTTTTTTTTTTCGTGACAACGAAGAGAGGATGCTAAGAAGTGCTTGATTGCTCTCCTTTGCTTTCCCGCAACTTAGGTTTCCCCATAGTTGGAAGGTATTCAGGGTGTTGTTGAGGATTGAAAGCCGCCAAGTTGTTTTCAGAGTGTTGAAATTAAGCCTCGTGGGCGGAGTATTTAGAGTCTTCAAATTCGCCAAGTTGTCCATAGATCTTGTAAATTTGTCATCCAATCTTTTATCCTAAGATGCAACTTCGAGGAGAACCAAATACTTCGAGTGAATGGGCATTTGATGAAAAGATGCCAGAAAGCTTCTGCATTTGCACTGTACAAGGAGCATTCCGATCAAACTCCCCAGCCTTTTCTTGCTAGTATCTCATTAATTCTCATCTAATCTGTTCTTCAAAGCAAGCCAAAAGAAGACTTTAGCTTTATAATAAGGCCATAAGATACCTCCGTGATTGATAAATTTGCAGTATGAGTTCGCAGTATAGTTTCCATTATTTGTGAACTTCCACGCAGGCACATCAGCAATTTTTGCAGGTCAGACCAGCTCCAACTCCTCCGTCAAAAGCTACAATTGTTCAAACTCAAGTAGAATGAGAGCAACCTGGATCATAAGGATCCTAGAAGGTTGATTAAACCATAAGTATCCTATAACTTCTAATCATAAATGTCAAAACCATTAATATAAATTAATGGTTCCTATTCTGAGTCAACTTGTTGCTCGAAGGTTCCAAATGAGTCATTATCTATGTTAATTATTTTACTAATAACAAAGGTCTTCCAAGGCCAATGCAAAGTTAATAGCACAGAAATTGGGTGGATTGGGTGGTTTGCCTGTCTTGCCTGATTAATGCATCAAGTCTCTTTTCTCTCTCTCTCTCTCTGTTCCTTTTTTTTTTTTTTTTGATAAGATGGATGAATCATATAAATTTAATATGAGTGCAACCAAAGAAGTCAGGAAACAAAAGAAGGTGGCAAAATCAAACCGCTAGTCTACAATGCTTTTCTTGATTTCTTGACAACCAAGAAACTTGGAGCAAGGTTTATTTTCCTACATCGGGAATCGATAACGCATGAACGTCGCAGGAATTTTAAAAATGGGCGAGGGATGGGGGAGAGTGGAGTTGGTCGCGATAAGGAACTGGTCGCGTCAAGAACGCAGAACAGAAAAATTCAGATATCGCTGTCACGTTAGCGTCTAAAGTCAAAACTTCTACCGATAGTTTATTAACTTTAGAATTCCGAGAGTAGCTGATGATAAGGATTTGAACGGCCATAGGGAACTTCCGGACGAGGTACTACACTCTCTTTGCCACTGATGAAATGAGAAGGTATCCGTGCTAAGATATTCGGCGATCCGGATACTGAAAAAAAGAAAAAAAAATCTATTTTTTGATTTTTTAAATAAAATGACTGCTTTGGGACTCCCACCTTGCAGCCTTGCAGCCTAAAATCAAGCAAATCCCAAATCTTTCATCATTGCACCAAGCAATGATCTCTCATAAAATAGTCAACTAAAACAAATCCTGAAGCGTAGACTCTAGAGTATTTGTCTTGTAGTGGAGGAAAAATTACATCTTTCTTGGATAATACGAATGGCCTACTATGTGGGCTCTACATAGACGCCATTCACCATTCCACATAAAAGCCATTCATATTGCATACTCGGGTTCGAATTCATGTTTATTTATTTATTTTTGCTAATCAACACCACACCTGCATGCGAAACAGAAATCCCGATACGTGGCATCTTATAATCCCTAGTGTACACACAAGACGGATGCAGCAATTCAAGGGCAGAGGTGGATATGTCACTTGCCTCACAAGTAATCCACCAAAGAATTCTTTTATATGTAAACACGGCCGCTAAGCAAGCAAATTCAAGCAAACATATGACTCCAGCTCCACATAAACAACGACCCATTTCTTTATGTCTTTATATCCTCGGTCCTCTCTGTTGAGCTCTGATTCCTCGTTTTAGAATTAATTTAAAAGAAAAGAAAACAAAAAATAAGAGTTAGGTAACTTCTTTGGTTTATTTAAGGTTCCCCTTCCCTCCATATGATAACCTGGATATCCTAGAAACTGCAATCCTCCCAATGGCGCTTGTTTGTGATCACTTCTTCCTGAGACAAACTTGGCTGCCTTCTTTGATCATCCATGCTGCCTTTCTCCTCCCATGCAAAGCTGCCATCTCTCCACCCTCCAATTCCCCAACCACCATTGCCGCCTTAGGAAAGCTTAACAATGTCACCGACCGGCTCGCCCTCCTCTCTTTCAAGTCCATGATCTCCAATGACCCATTCCAAGCCTTGGCCTTGTGGAACGACTCCACACCTACATGCCAATGGCAAGGGGTGGCATGTAGTCGACGCCACCCCGAGAGAGTCACAGCACTGAACCTCGACTCCCTGGACTTAATGGGCACCATATCACCCTCCTTAGCCAACCTCACCTTTCTCCAAAGGCTCCACCTCCCAGGGAACCAACTCCATGGCCACCTTCCATCTGAGTTTGGCAGTTTGTCTCGCCTACGATATCTAAATTTGAGCATGAACTCCCTTGAAGGAGGGATTCCACCCGCTCTGTCTCAGTGCCGTTTTCTCGAGGTTCTCAGTTTAGGGAATAACAAGCTCCAAGGAGAGATTCCTTTCAACCTCAGCCAATGTCGACGTCTCCAAATCCTTAGCCTACGCAGCAACTTTCTAGCAGGAAGCATCCCCGGCGAGCTCGGCTCTCTTTCGGAGCTCACCTTTCTCGACCTGCGCATCAATAAACTCACAGGCAACATCCCTCCTTCCTTGGGGAACCTCTCCTCTCTCATCGACCTTGACGTCAATACCAACTCCCTTTCAGGTACCATTCCCTCCTCTTTGGGCCAGCTCCCATCTCTGGTCTTCCTACTTGTTCAGAGTAACAACCTTGTGGGCTGGATCCCCTCTTCTCTTGGAAAACTCTCCTCTCTTCAATACCTGAACATGTCAAATAACAGTCTGAAAGGAGGCATACCACCTACACTGGGGAACCTCTCCTCTCTTCTGGTTCTGGACCTATCCCATAACAATCTAACCGAAGCCATCCCACCTTCACTTGGGAATCTCTCTGCTCTCACCAACATGGAACTTAGCTTCAACACCCTCTCAGGTGAGATCCCACCTACAATTGGGTCCCTCCCTTTTCTCACCAACCTTTATCTCACTGCAAACACTCTCTCTGGAGGCATCCCACCTTCATTAGGGACTCTCCCTTCTCTCAAATTTCTCGGGCTGTCGCATAACAAATTCTCGGGCATGATTCCGTCATCCATCTACAATCTTTCGAGCCTTATTTCCCTTGGTGTGGCTGATAACCAGCTCGTCGGCACCCTCCCACCCGACATGGGCCATGGTCTTCCCAGACTCCAGAGCCTCTTGATGTATTTCAATCAGTTCCATGGCTCGATCCCTGCATCACTAACCAATGCTTCCGGCCTCCAAGACATCGAGCTCACCGGAAACCAGTTCACCGGCACAATCCCATCAAATCTGGGGGCCTTGGGCGAACTGTATTGGCTAAATCTAGATAGAAATCAGCTAGAAGCCAGAGATGCCGACGGCTGGAGCTTCATCACCTCATTAACGAACTGCAGCAACCTACAAGTATTGGAGCTTGACAATAATGGGCTTGGAGGCACATTGCCCAGCTCCATAGTCAACCTCTCCACCACCCTTCAATGGTTGGGATTGGGAGGAAACCAGATATCAGGTACCTTGCCAAATGAAATTGGCAAGTTTGTCTACCTAAACTTTTTCGCCATGGACCGAAACCTTCTCACTGGAAGTATTCCTGCCACCATTGGAGAACTTCAGAATGTGATAATCCTTGACCTTCATGCCAACAACTTCTCTGGCGGAATTCCATCCACCATTGGCAACCTGACTCAGCTGAACGAACTTTATCTAGGAGACAATGCCTTGAGAGGAAGCATCCCTGTGACCTTGGGGAACTTGACAGCCTTGGGACATTTAGACCTTTCATACAATCAGCTCACTGGCAGCGTACCCAGAGAGGTTGTTAGCCTTTCCTCGCTTTCCAGATACCTCGGCTTGTCGCATAATTCGCTCGTCGGGGCCCTCCCTTCAGAAATTGGTCGCTTGAAAAATCTCCGTGAATTACATGTTTCTGAAAACAACTTGACAGGTGAAATTCCTAGAAGCATTGGAGAATGCCAGGTCATGGAGTATCTGTATATGGAAGGCAACCACTTCCAAGGGATCATTCCCCTATCAGCAAGCAATTTGAAAGGTATTCAAGAATTAGATCTTTCACGCAACAACTTGTCAGGTGCCATCCCTCAATTTCTAGAGGAGTTTAGATCTCTGCGCTATTTGAATCTCTCTTTCAACAATTTTGAAGGAGAGGCGCCAACCAAAGGAGTCTTCAAAAATCTGAGTGCCATTTCAGTTGTTGGAAATGATGAGCTTTGTGGTGGTGACCCAAAATTGCAGTTGAAGCAATGCCCCCTACAAAACCGTGAGAGAAGACACAAAACTCTGCTAATCAAAGTAATCATCCCAGTTGCTGCTGTGTTACTATGCCTAGTCCTACTAATATGTTTGCTAGCTATTCGTTCTTGGTTCGATGGTTCAAGAAAGAAATCTCCACCAAACACCCTCTTGGAAGACCAACATGTCAGGATCTCTTACTCTCAGCTGCTTAAAGCAACTGATGGATTCTCTGCAGCAAATTTGATTGGGACTGGAAGTTACGGCTCAGTGTACAAAGGGATTATCGATTTCGGTGAAGAAAAGATTGTGGCTGTCAAGGTACTAAACCTTCTACAGCGAGGAGCATCTAGGAGTTTCACAGCTGAATGCAATGCCTTGAGAAGTACCCGACATCGAAATCTCCTCAAAGTAATAACATCCTGTTCCAGTGTGGATTATAAAGGGAATGATTTCAAAGCTATAGTCTATGAGTTCATGCCTAATGGGAGCCTAGAGAAGTGGTTGCATTCAGAAGAAGGTGATCAAAGTCGAGAGAGAAATCTGAGCCTCATCCAGAGGTTGAACATAGCCATAGATGTAGCTTCTGCATTGGATTATCTTCATCATGATGGCCCAACTCCAATCGTTCATTGTGATCTCAAGCCAAGTAATGTTCTTCTCGATAACAACATGACTGCTCATGTGGGTGACTTCGGGCTGGCCAGGTTTCTTACTAAAACTGTTAGTAAGTCATCTCAGAATTCATCCATATCAATTGGACTGAAGGGGACAATTGGGTATGTTGCTCCAGGTGAGGATTTAATGCATTCCTTCCTTCAAGTTTGACATGCTGGTCTTCCAAAATCATGAGTTCTCTAACATAGGCAATATGCTAATTGAACTTATAAAGCATTGAATCAATATAGCTCAAGCTTTTTCTAAAATTTTGATACAACTTCAATTGATGTTCAAAACTAGCACTATGATGATCCAATCATAAATGATTAGTTTTACAAGCTCAAACTGAATCTTCAATACCAAAATATTATTTTTATGCATCAATTTTCTAAATACAAATTCAGAATATAATTACTTTCCCTTGCCTGATTCTGTATTATAATAAAATAAAACACAAGCATACTGATATAGTTTGTGTTAAAATATAAATTCCATGGCAGAGTATGGGGTAGCCAACCAAGTCTCTATTGAAGGAGATGTTTACAGTTATGGAATACTTCTGCTAGAGATGTTTACTGGGAAGAGACCAACTGATGAGACATTGAAAGAAGGCCTAGGCCTTCATAGGTTTCTTGAAATGGCCTTCCCTGAAAGAGTCATGGATATTGCAGATCCACGCCTGCTATCAGAAGAGAGTGACGGAGAAGCCAATGATAGAATTCAGGATGCTGGTAGTATAAGTACACAGGAGTGCTTGGTTTCTGTTCTTGGAATTGGCCTCTTGTGCTCCAAGGAATCACCAAGGGAACGGATGCAGATGGCAGATGTGATAAAGGAATTGCTTGTGACTAGAGATGCACTAACTGAAGCAGGAACTTATGGGGATAGGAGACGCAGAGACCGTTTTAATGGCGAAGGCCCATCAACCATTGACAACAATGGAATGAAGTAGAAATAAATAACCAATACATTTTCTTTGATAATTGAAGAGGTCATATATAATTGTCTATGACTGTCACCTATGTAACTTTTATTCTTGATTCTGCAATTAAAATTTCAAATAAGCTGGATGGATTTTATGCCTAGGAGAAGAGATATCAGAGAACCATTTGCTTAATCTGAGATGCAATGTTTGTACTCTTGCACTCTTCATATTTATCATTAACATTATATTACATAGTTATAGACTTATAGTGTTTTGGTAACTAACATATTATCATATTTAAGTTCACAGTTAATTATAAATTTACTACGGGTGTATTTGTCAGCCAACTAGGTGTACTGAGTTCATTTCCTGCATATGTCTTGCACCACTTTTAACTTTCAAAGGGTTTTTTTCTTGTTTTCAAGTTAGTGTGCTTCCAAAGGAGAGGGGAACAAATAATTCACATGAAATAGGAAAAGATATGCCATCACAAGAATTTTGATGATACGGAGCATAATTTTGAAAGAATGACCTTCATTAATTGGTCAAATAAACAAGTTCATGTCTCTAAAAGGTGGTTAATTTCATCTATGAGGAGAAACGGGGAAAAAAACAATACAAGGACTTGATGATTTTTAGCATCTTTCAAAATTAAGGTTCACCTGGAGATGGCTTTCACAAACTGGTTTAGTGAACTAAACATGCACATGGCATTACCCAACAACGAAGGTTCCTTCTCAAATTTCTCAGAGACCTTTCAAACATAAGCTGCATATGATGGATATGAAAGAAAAAGAGATGAATAAACAGAAAGTGGGCACATTCAATACAAACCACATAGGAAAGTGTAGACACATTTCATATGGGACCTTAGTTTTTGCAAATTATTAAATAAGAGGAATTGAATAGAAAGAAGTTCAAAAATATGTAGTGCCAGAAGCTAACCTCAGTATCTTATCATCAGGACAGATAGGCTGTTCTTTAGCTAGCAAATATCTATTTGGCCTATTTACATCATCATAGAACACTTTCCACAAATCTGCCAAGCAAATCAGACAACCAAATGATGTTAGCTGAAATCCATACAATCTGCTCAACTTGATCTACTTAAATAGGACAAGCTGAGTATATGATTTTGCTCACCCTGGATGGCATCTAAGAATTGCACCAGATGGCAACAGTCTCATCGAGTAAACAACAGTAAGTGCCGCATGTCCAAGGCAGAATGTTTAGCACCTGAGAAGACAAAGCTAAAGAACAAGTAGAAGATGACGCTAATGATTGATTAACTACTGCAGCCTATCAACAAAGTCAAAGCATACGTATGTATAATTTAGAAGTTTCCCAGACAAACTGCTCAAGGATAACCCCTTTTTCTTTGTTTGTTAGGTTGGATTTGATTTTAGGACAGGGCATAAACTGAAGAGTAGTGAGAGCTGAAGCTGAAAGATCTCCTTCATGTCATAGTCATAACTGACATCTTTTCAAATGTCAGCAATCAAACTGTGTGGACAACTCCACTAAAATAAAGGTCATAGCCTACCATGCCATCAATGGCAAACGTATCCAAAATTTCTTCTTTGAAAGTGAAATTTCAACAGCTAAGGATTACTAATTGAGATAGTTTTTTAATTAGAACTTGCGAGATAATATTGAGCAAGTTTTGGATAATTTTCTTGATCTAAACAAATTGTTCAAATATCAACAGAATTAGAAAGAAAAAAAGAGGATCAATTTTCAAGTCTTGCTATTAAACAAGATTATTTGTTTAATGCCTAACTTTTTGCTTTTGTCATGCTTCTAGGAAGTTGTCCTCAAGTCAATTCAAGCCTCGGCAAGTTCCTAGTTTAGCATGCAGACTTAGCATCGGAAAAATAGTACCCATGCCATATGAAGTAGCTAAAAGAGTATACCAAGTTTGATCTGAAAACACACTTTAGGACTGCATGGATTTTTAGCATGTCTTGATAAGTAGCTTCTTGGGTCTGATATTATGTTGATGGAATATTCTTACCAAAATTGGGTGGTTGATAACAACCATCATTTTTTAGATTCTCCATTTTACCATGTATCTTTTCTTTCTGTAATGTCCTTGCCAACAGGTGTAAATGAGTATATTGATTTCTAGACAAGATTTTCTAGGCATTGAATTAGTGACTGAGCAAGTGCTAGGCATAATATGATATGATACAATATGCAAAATCCTAGGCCGAACGTTAAATCTCGCAAAGCTTAACGATGTGAAAAAGAAGACCAAGGGAAAGAGATCCATGCAAGTTCTAAATCTTATTAAATATTAAATTATGACTTCTAGCCTATATCCTCTATAGATCCATACACATGGCAGTAGAGGGATATTAAGTATGCCATGAGTTAAGGAACACGATCACCTTAAGAAGTATTTATGCAACTTGCGGACATAAAATCCAACTCCAACATCTTCACTGACAAGGCATGGCTTCCACAATATAAGAGGTCTTGGCTAATTAAAAAAAAAAATTACTCAAGAAGGCTATGTAACAAGAAGGATTAACTTGGCATGTAAAACTGCACTGCTTAAAGTACCATAAATATGCCTCAGGATACTACATAAGTTCAATTTGATTTTTTTAATAAGGATGAAGCTTCATTTCACAGTATTAAGCAACAAAGGAAAAGGTGGACGACTAACTTAAGGTTGATAGCATATCATAAAAGAAAAGCTAAACTTACATAACGGATCCTAATTCAAATAGATGGCAAAGGAACATTGATAAAGTAGAAAATACCAGGAATAAGGCAACTTCATTATAGTTACACTTATGGTTGCTACAATGACACGTGTGATGCATGTGATAGGATTTAGCCTCATAGATTGGACTGGTGGAAACGCAGAGCTTCACAAGCACTCCACTCTAGAGTTTGGGCTATACAGTAGAATAGATATACAACATTACGTGTCTCTCACATATTAAATATTACGTATGTTAAAACCCAAATAAGTTAAATCTTCCAGAAATTTCAAGGTTACCTTTAGGGTACAAAAAAAATTTAAATAAACTTCATAGCCAGTATAGCTGTCTATAGGAAATAATAATAGATATAGTATTAGTATTGCAAAGATGTATAACTCACCTAAATTGTGTTCAGAAAAAGAGTATTCAAAACAAACATGTAAATAATGTCAAGGTCCAGTTTCTAAAATACAAAAAACTTGTAACTGTTGCTTTTCTTTGAGAAATAAGTTCTGCTAAAGAAGAGCCTATCTGAAAGCACACATTTTATCACTAGAATTAGAATTAATCTTTCGGCATGCAATGCCAGTCTTTAACTGTACCAGTAAAAAAAGAAAAACTTTGGAGTTTTCATTTAAGATGTAAATCACATAATGGAACATCTGACAGAATATTTTTCTTTGAAAAGGAAGTCACACACAGGGTCATCTGAAAGACGAGCTGCAATCTGTTCCAATATTTCAACATCTGATAATCAGGACCTATCATAACTATAACTTCAACTTCATCATCTGCAGGCTTCAGGTCACTTAAGCTGCACGATAAGTTAAAAGAGAACTGAAAAATACAAATAGAAAGATCTATGAATAACAAACTCTCCAACCATCACAGCCACCAGCAGACCAGTAAATGGTAACTACAAGATACGAATGTAGTTTTTTTTTTTTTGGTGAAATAGGATTGTAGATTTTTTTATGCTAGGATTGCAAGATGATAGCAGAATGCAGCATAAGTGCATAGCAGAAGCCAAAGATATGCTTAAGTTTCTCATAGTTATCACTGTAATAGTTGAGAGTCATGAGATTTGCCTATTTGACTAATAATTTGTTTATTAGAGTTGAATGTTCTTCCTTTGCCAAACCTTGCCTTTTTCTCCTCTTCACCTAGACACTTTCCAAGTCTACGATAGCCAAAGATATGCTTAAGTTTCTCATATTTATCACTGTATTAATTGAGGGTCATGAGATTTGGCTATTTGACTACTAATTTGTTTCTTAGAGTTGAATGTTCTTCCTTTTGCCAAACCTTGTCTTTTTCTCCTCTTCACCTAGACGCTTTCCAAGTCTAGGATACCCTGGAGGTTTTCTCCTCAGTATCCTTATGCACTCTAATCTACAAGGTAATTTCTTTACCAACCTATTGGTTGTTGAGGCCTGTCAGCAAACCCCCTGCCCTTCACCAGGAACTCAACAGAAGTCCAGAGGATTGACTTTGAAGAGGGTGGAGCCAGTCCTTGAACACTTGTCAGTGATATTAAGGGGAAGATCCCCTAGCTGCGACAAGAGGTGCTGGCATTCAGAGGATTGACTTCCAAATAAAAACTACTAAAAACTTTTCAAACCTTGATGTATCACATGCTGGGCCCTTGAAGGTGACCTTGTATGTGTTGGACAGAAGTTTGTTGATTAATTGGTTATGTCAGCAGAAAATGCAATACATTGCTCTACAGAGTTAAACAAAAAAATGAGCAAAAACTGAAAAGGTAGTGTTAAGACCGTAGGCGCTGCCATCTCACTAAAACCCGCAGATGATAGTGAAGGCTTAACCATGGTCTTTAAACCGACCATCCCAAGCCTCCCCCCCCCCAACCCGGGATTCGATTGCGACTTGGCCCACACCGGCCTCCGCCGCGGGCGAACCTTGCTGACTTGGCCCACACCGGCCTCCGCCAACAATCCCCCCCAGCAAGCGAGCCCTACTGACTTGGCCCACACCGGCCTCTGCCAACAATTCCTCCCCCCAATAACGAAGTTTTCTTTTGTTTTTTTTATAATCGCTTATCCTGGGAATCAAACCCGTGCCGCTGGCTTTGATACCACTGTTAGGACCGTAGGCGCTGCCATCTCACTAAAACCTGCAGGTGATAGTGAAGGCTTAACCATGGTCTTTAAATCGACCATCCCAAGCGCCCCTCCGGCGTTCGATTGCGATTTGGCCCACACCGGCCTCCGCCGCGGGCGAGCCTTGCTGACTTGACCCACACCGGCCTCTGCCAACAATCCCTCCCCAGCAAGCGAGCCCTACTGATTTGGTCCACACCGGCCTCCGCCAATAATTCCCCCCCTCAGCAAGGGAGTTTTTTTTTTTTTTTTTATCACTTATCCTGAGAATCGAACTCGTGCCGCTGGCTCTAATACGATTGTTAGGACCGTAGGCGCTGCCATCTCACTAAAACCCGCAGGTGATAGTGAAGACTTAACCATGGCCTTTAAACCGACCATTCCAAGCGCTCCTCCGGCGTTCGATTGCGACTTGGCCCACACCGGCCTCCGCCGCAGGCAAGCCTGGCTGACTTGGCCCACACCGGTCTCCGCTAACAATCCCCCCAGCAAGCGAGCCCTGCTGACTTGACCCACACCGGCCTCCGCCAACAATTTCCCTCCTAGCAAAGAAGTTTTTTTTTTTTTAATCGTTTATCCTGGGAATCGAACCCGTGCCGCTGGCTCTGATACCAATTTCTTGAGGAAGATCTGAATCAAAACCTTCGAAACAACGAGTATATCACGAAACAAGAAAGGGGAAAAATAGATCGCACACAATATTTACATGGTTCGGCAAGATTTGCCTACGTCCACGGTGAAGACAACAAACTAGAAATTCAGTATGTAACAAGAGATTACAAAGTTTTGTTTTTTCTTTTGCTCACAAACCCAAATCCCCATATACCCTATTTCTTTACCTAGTTTTAACCTGGTTCATATATATATATATATATATATATATATAGGGGATTGATAACCTACTCTCTGTTATGGTAGGTTATCAATATACCCATTTTTCATTGGACAAAAATATCCTTACTTTTTTATAACTCTTAAGGGTATTTACGTCTTTTTACAATCCCACATTAACTCACCTTTCTCAACCCCCCAATTAATACTTTTTTCCTCTCTCTCTCTTTCATATATATATATAAACAAACATACAAACAAATACAAACAAACACACATACATGCATGCATACATACGTACATATATGTATGTATATATATATGGGTACATACCCATATATATATATATGGGTATGTACCCATATATATATATATATATACCAAGGAGAGAGAGAGAGAGAGTATTAATTGGGGAGTTGAGAGGGTGAGTTAATGTGGGATTGTAAAAAGACATGAAATACCCTTAAGAGTCATAAAAAGTAAGGGTATTTTTTATCCAATAAAAAATGGGTAGATTGATAACCTACCATAACAGAGAGTAGGGTATATATATATATATATATACGGACATATATATATATATATATACATATATATATATATATGTATATATATATGCTGTAGGGTTAGAGAAGGACGGGAGGAGGAGATAAGAGGCGGCAAATAAACCGGGTTTACATGGGTTTGAAACAAAGGAAACTAAATAAAATAAGGAATCTACAGTTGCTACTGCATCTGGGTTGAAATCAAGACACGTTCAACAGGTAGAACTTGCTCTCTGTTGATTGAAACTGAGAATGAATAATATAGTGATGACAAATTTACACAATTAGCTGAGACTACACAGTCTTTTACTCCCATCTATATTCTATTTGGTTTTAATGATAATCTGGCCACTAACAGTTGACTTGAATTGCATGTATTGTACTTCAATCTCAGTTAGATATATTATCTATCCAAAATTAATTCTAAATACTGTTATAAAAATTTATCACCGGATATCTTCTGCTGGAGGGACTGATAAAGGAAAAGGTACCTGGAAAATCCAAAGTTTGCATCTTTCCTGATATTTTAGAACAGCAGCTGCTTCAACATCAGGAAAAATGACTTTTACACTCTTAAAGTGAACCAGCCAGAAGAATTCAGTGAATGAAGATTGAAAGAAACCATTTTTGACAACAGAACTCCCTTAAAAAAGTATAGAGAAAGGACAACTTTATCCTTTACATAGACAGAACAGGGAGTTACATAGTTATGCAAATAATGGTAAAGTGATTCATCAGTTATGCAAAACAAATATGAAAAAGACCTTCTGACAAGAAGAAACAGAACCACAAACTGGAAGACAGAAGGAAAAAAGTGTGCCTCCGTGAAACAACTCAACCATACTCATGTTCTACAGGTAATATATTAGATTGTATTTTAGTCTACACTAATTTATTCTCCAGCATAGCACCCAAAACATTTAATCAATCTATAGACATTTCCCCAGTCCATGTGGCAAATTACATATCAAAAACATACCTAACGTTAAAAGTGCACGCAGCTAAAATTAGAGTGGATAATCTATTCGCATAAATGCTACTACTTCAGCTATAACCTGGGATCGCCTCTTATAGACCAACAATTCTAGTAGTAGGTTTCTTGAAATGAGATTAACTAATCTCCAGCATGATGTAAAAATGAGGGGGGGAAATCAAAAAGTCAATTATAGAGCATGCTGCAGTGCATGTGACAGAACATAAAGAAATCATCCAACAATACAAATAATACATGGAGCCCAAAATAGAAAGGATAATCTTTACGGGTGAAGGTTAATCCCTTAAAATAGAACCTCAAAGCATCATTCTATGCCTTCATTCCTAGTTTAATTATACACATTTATCAAAGATGCTTGTCAATGTTATCAAATCTCTCCAAAAAAAAATAATAATAACCAGAATAAATGAACTCATGCTTATAGACCAATTTGCTAAGATAAACTGGTTAACAAAATATTGTAGTTAAGAACTACAATGCACTGATTTTGGACTGGTACTGCTTTAAATTGTGTCATCAGATTTAACTGCAGTAGTGCAGCATACAATGCCACTGCATTTGGCACATCCCTTGTTCAAAGGAAATGCTTCATGTCTTTTCCATCCAACTTTCATAGTTTCTATTGTTAGAAAGTAGAATAAACAATTACCAGGTGCATGATCCATGAATCAATTCTGTTCCCTTCACTTACAAATGGATCTATAGTATTTATTTTTTTCACAATATTGTCTATGATGATATGTAACATATGGAGTTGGCACTGCCTCAGCATAGAAGTATCTATCAGTTTGAAACATGTTATGCAATGCAACTTTGGTACAGAACTAGAAAACGAACCATCAACACAGATAACAGGGTGCAGATGGAACAAAGATTTTGATTGTCTTAATGTACAAAATTTACTTTCTGAAGTTAAAGATTTTAGATAAGTGTAGCCTGCCTCACACCAAAATCACATATGCAACCTTGAATATGGTCTAATGCATGCTTATAATGCCAGCACATTGTCTCGGTTTTGTGCCATGTTTAGTCTAGAAGAAAACATGTCAGGGTAAGGCCAAGTAGGGGTGAGACTCAAGAAATGGATATAACATGCAACTTAAAAATAATTTTAATTCAGACCTGGATTCCTGTTTCTTCTATTAGTGACTCCAAAATTATTCTTGATAATTCCCACAGCTCAGCTTGAGCCCCATGAGCCTCAGTTAATTGTAATTGAGGTAGTAAAAGTTCTAACTGGGAGTAAAAAGAACAAAAAAAAAAAAAATCTTTATGATTGAATCGATATCAGCAGCAAGAAAATATACGGACAGCATACCTTTAGTACATTACAAATAATTGTGGAAGCATCATTTGGGACTTATCATAAAGCAACTTGCATACATTCCTCACCCTATTGTACTTAAAAAAATACTCCTGTTTTTGGGCTCCATCCTCTTTTAATCTCTTCTTATGTAAAATTTTATTCATATTTCTTGTTAGAGAAGGTAATCTCAAAATTGGATTGTGTTTGTGGATTAATCGAACTTGAGTATGATATCTCCAGTTGGTCGGAGGCCTCTTAATGACAATGTGACGATTAAGAAGATCTCAACTTGGTTGGAGCCTCAATTCCTTGGGTTCTTGGGCAATCTTTTGTCTTCCAACACAAACATGAGAATAAAGTAGACCAAATTGGGTTGAGAGAAACAAACATTGATCCCTTAAGCTGTGATGTCATGAATATGAAAGGAGAGGGACCAAAGGTATTTTGTGAACAAGCTCAAGTTGAGCGGTCATTTAATTGTTTAAACTAAGAAGGAATTCGGATCTTTGATCCAAAGAGGCAAGCATTTTCAACTCTTGAGTCAGAATGCTTGAGATTCGTTCGTGATAATAGCTGTTTGAACTTCTAATCGTTGGTTCAAACCAAAGAATAAAGAAAGAGGATTTATTTTGTTCGACACTCTCAACCTTACCTCAGTAGCTGGTTGGTGATTTGGTGCCCCGGTATCTACTTGAAAACATGTCTCGACCATGTTATTCTCAACCATTCACGAGTAAAATGGAAAAAAAATAAATAAATAAATCATAACTACCGGGAGAAGGATTAGATTATGGAACAATCGCATGGTGAGTTGGTGACAGATGAAAAATTTGCTCTAGAGAACAAAGCATATAAGACAGAAAGGAACTTAATTCTTGCTATGAAAATAAACCAAAACAAACATTATGAACTTACTAACGATCTCATTCCTCCTGTAGATATAAACACAGCGCTCTTTCGACTTTCAAATCGCATCCACCAGGTCTGAAGGCAAGAAGCTGCAGAAAGGAGAAATCCAGTAAAAAAAAAGGGGGGGATAAACAATGTTATCAAGCAGTAAAACCATCCATTATAATCCAGAAAAAGAAAAGAAAGGCAATTTATCAAGACATAATGCAAACGAAGACCATAGTTCTTGAAGATTACGACAAAGATCGCAGTTCTTGGATATTCGCGATGCAACCCTATCCACATATTTTATCTGCAAACGAGATTCAGTTGGTGTCGTATCGAATCTGAGGATTAAACGTAAATAGGGATTTCAAGAACCGTCGTCCTCCGGCTCTTGCGGCTGTTGTTGATCAGCTGCCTCGGATTGGTGATTGGACCCACGCGGTCAATCTCCTGGAACTTGCGACGGGCAAGAAATCTTCGGATTCGCGAGGTGGCAGGCTGAGTGAGGAAGGCGGAGACTGGGGTTGGAAAAAGGCAGGCCGACTGATGATGCCGTCCTTCGAACAAAGGCAGGCCCGGTCTTCAGATAGTCCAACGGATATCAGAAAAATAATTAAATTAATGAAAAAAATGTTGGGTGCTAAGATTTTTTTTAATAAAACCCCTCTTACCGTAAAGGGATTGCGTGCAAAATTTTTAGGTAATAGACTAGACAGCGGGGGTTGGCCCTCTCCAAAATATTCTTAATGCCCAAAATATTTTCAATTGCCTAAGACTTTTTTAAGCTTGCACGGGCCTCACATTAAGCTATAGTATATTTGCAATTGATGTGAGTAAGGGATTATAATTCCCATTATATCATCTAATTAAAAAAATTTAATTCCTATTTTTCTTTTTATTGTTATTCTTTTAAAATATTTGGTGATGAATTTGAATTTGGGTCCTGAATAATTACAAGGTTTCATTACTATTAGACTTTATGTTCCTTGCATTACATTATGAGTAACTTTTTTGTTTTTTTGGGAATGAGTAACTTTTTTTTTTTCAGATGCCAGATCTCCCATTATGAAAATAAAGTAATAATCTTTTTTCTTAACCAACGGCAATCTGGATTCGCCCACTATTCTGTTATAACAACCATCATTTTTTTTTCCCAAGAAAATGAGGAGGCATTGTCCTCCACCAATGCTCCATTAAGAGAATGAAGACTAATCTATAATATAATATAATGTGAATAAAGGAGTTATATAAATGTTGCATAGTTTAACATATTAAGATATTCTTTGTAATTTAAATCTCTATGCAATTTTGGAAATATATTTAATATGGTTCCAAGCATGGTGACTGAAGCAAATAACACCACTTCCTTTTTGGTGTTTGCCAAACAGTTATCACGATTGGATAAAAATGGCTGTTATTTAAGGTAAATTAGGTTTTTGAGGGGTCGGATATGCTATGACAAATTAATTGCATTATTAAAAGTACTCAAGAAGGAAGAACCATACTCCAGGAATAACCTTAGTCCTGAAACCCAGGCAAAAATGGTCTCCTCTGCAGTTTGTTATTAAACCTCAATTTTGAAAGAGACTTATTTTGGCGTCAGCCAGATCCTATGGTTGGAACAAGCTAGACTACATTTTTTTATGCAGAATTCGACTTTGAATGACTTACAAGCCATTTGACAGTGAACCTGTTAAAAATTGGAATTGAATATTGCTTATATTGTTTCAATGGAGAAGGGTAAGCGTGAGAGAAAAGGGGCAGTGTTCAGGTATGGACGGATGGTTCAGCATGTGAAAATGCAAAAAAAAAAAAAAAAAAAAAAAGAAAAGTAAAGAATGTAAAGAAAATAACAACTTGAATAGATCTGAATCCAGAATAATAATCAAACAATCTCCAGAACAATCTCTATTTTTTCTAAGTTATACAAGCACAAGGGATGAGTTCCCCACCAATACAGAATTACCAACATATATCTCGGTTATTCAATTCACAGACATTGTCCAGATTTAGGACTCGTACTCTTGTCAGCAGCAAAGGATTTACCACAACTGCAAGTTTGCATTGCGTTTGGGTTCTTAAATGAGAAACCTCCACCAATGAGTGCATCACTGAAGTCCAGCTGCATACCATATATGAAGAGAAGGCTCTTCGGATCACAAACTGCACAAGTGAAAAAAGGAAAAAAAAAAGGTTGAGTCAAGGTTTATTGCCAAAAAAATGGAAGGAGAGGAAAAAAGGCTGCTTACTCATTATAACAAACAAACATTCAATCAACTTTAACCCCGCTCCCTCCCTCTCCCACAAAAATTAAAAAAAAAAAAGGAAAAAAAAACATACAATCAACAACCCTGATTGTTCTTTTCTGATCTTTCCCCATTAAATGGGTAAGCAATATTCTACCACAACCTAGACTACAGTATTATGGCAACAGACCTAGATAGCAATTTTATGTAAGTCACTCAGTTCTACCATGATTACCCATGGTTGTCATCTAAGCAGACAACAAAACAAACAGCTAAACTACTACCAAAATCAGCAAAAGTAATATCATCACTAATATGTAATCCATGAGTATTTCATCAAGAAGTCATAAAATTTGCAGATTCTTCAAATTAGTCAAGAGTTATTGGATAATTTTACTGTTTGGGAACAGTTTGGAGAATCATATGCCAAATAAAAATCAGGAATAACTCGAGATTCTTATTATAATTTATAGAATAATGTTATTATGCAGTCATTCAACTTTCGTAAAATAGGTACAATATGTGTTTGTTACACAAGCTGCACACGCTATAAGTAATATAAGCTATCATTTTATAGCTGATACAAATTATCACGTTGTTGCTCATCTCTTCTAGCTATGCATTAGAACAGAGAATACACAAGTTTGGACAGGTAATACAAGTTAAAAAATATTACGAAATTATGAGTTGTTTAATAACAAATATGTATGCATGGCTAATAAATACTATGGGTTAAATTTTTTGTTGGACCCATTGACTTCCTAACCTTTTTATGAAGATGTTATGGAATTTGAGCAAGAGGTGAATGAAACTCATCAAATTTTGATGATTTTCGACATTATTTAGGAGAGAAAAAAAAGACCCTACCCCCACACCTCAAGCTGCCTTAACCAGCGCCCAGCTGCCTAAATCCTTGGGCAAGTGCACAGGCAGCCCTCTAGACCTAAGGGAGCTGCCTATGACCTAAGATGCTTAGGGAAAAAAGCTGGATTGGGTGTTGGGGCTGGGCGGGCATGTCAGGGGAAAAGTAACTTTGGCATGGAGTTATCCCAAGGCAGCCAACAGCTATGGGAACAGCAGGATTCAGTAGCAGCAGGCCAGTGGCCGTGTCAAAGGTGGCAGGAACAAGGCACAAGAATAGCTGCTGCTGTGGTCACTCCCATGGGAAGCAACTAGTGCTCCTTGCAACAGCCCCCATAGGCAGTGGTACCTGCTGTTGTCCTCAAATTACCGTAGGCAGCAGCAGCTGCAGCTATTGTAACTGCTGCTGCCATGGGAAGCATGCCGGCACCTGCTGCTGCAGTGGGTGCCTTGATACCTGAGCGTCAACCTAGTCAATGAGGCACCCCCAGCCACCCAGTTAAGGCCTACTGTGTTTAGAAACATTGAATTTCATGTATTCTTGTCCTTGTTTGGCTTTCAGACACTATATGTTCAGCCTATATTACAGTTAAATCTATATTCAGTTACTCAAATATTTCTTCACTTCAAGTTAGTACCTTACTCCTCTATATGACAATACTGGAACTTGAACTGCCAGGTAATGATAGTTAAAAAAACAGAGTGTAAGTGCCAAGGGTGAGAATTTTCTTTGAGTGATTCTGTTTCGGCGCATTCTCCCTGTACATTGCTTTATTCAAAAAATGGAAACCCAGAAAGAGAAGATTATCTTTGTTTCTTGCATGTCGTCCAGTGTGTAAACTATGAATAATCACTGCATGTCAAATAGTTAACACCTATTGATGGCTAGCCAATTTGAAATCTGTATATCATAGCCAAATTCTCTTAACTATTTTAACAGCTAAAGAAGAACTTATGTAAAAGAGATTAATATTAATCAGGTAAAAATACTCTATGCAGTATTGTCAAATTATATTTTACAGTCGGAGGGAAGGAAAGGTTTTTTTTCTAAAGAATTGATCAGGAAAATCACTAAATATGATGTCTTCAAAAATTATGCTTATAAGGAATTGCCTCCCTAAGGTTTCAAGTTTCATGAATCATCAGCATTAAAGAGCAGGTTCCTACACTTCTTCATCTTAAAGGATGCCAAGCTATATTTCATCACATTTTAGAATGAACAACAAATATGATATTTCAATAGAATTTTTTTTTAAAGTTCCTGCATGCAGTAGTAATCGCTCTGTTGATGTCAAAAGAAAAGGGAGAACAAGAATCACATGCAGATCAAAAAAAGCTATGCAATTTTATGATGGATTAGTTACATCTTGTATTGATTTAAGTGTCAAACATCAGGTATGAAATACTGGTTGAGCAATAAATAAAATCCACATAAAAGAAAAACAAAACCTTACCAATTGTGAAACCATCATATTCTATAACCGAATCATCAGATCTTGTATTAGCTCGACTATCAAACTCCATAGTGTAAGACATGCCAGAGCAACCACCTTGCTTAACTCCAATTCTTAAGCACAGATCTTCATTTCGTTCCGACCTTACCTTATTCAGATGGTTCAACGCCTTGTCAGACACCGAAATTGCAGGTGCAACATTACCAGAGGCCAGTGCTGCTGCAACTTCGAAGAAATAACTATGAGATATTGTCTCCCAAAAAAAAAATATATCCAGCTAAAACTTGATATTTGTCACAAATCTGATTACCCATTCAGAATAACGAAAGTCCTGAAAGAACACTATACATCAAAAAAAATCCTGTTTCATATTGAAAACTTGGTCCTCTCACAGGTTATTTATTACACAGAACCAAGAGAAATGACTTATCCAATCCTCATTTGTAAGTTGACAACTGCTATGTGGGAAAAAATTAAAGATACAATAAGTAAATGGCATAAATACATAATTATAAGTAGAATATACTTTACTGATGTGATCTACACAAAAATTGCCACAATAATACATGATCAAGCCAAAAATCCAGAAAATTATTAACATTTTTCCATTTAGATGAAACAAAATCAATTTGAGATCAAATCGGCAGCCAAGCATGCAGGATAACTATGGATGAGGTAACATACAAGCAGGTAACAGGAGCTTAAGAACAAGTGCAGGGTACTCTCTTGACTTAAAAGAAAAAAGAAAGAGAAATTAGGGGAAAAAAGAGAAAATGCATACCAATTACATCATATGAATGTAAGCAATCAATCTGCAAACTTCAGAATAAATAGGTTTCAACAAATCTTAAATACATGCTGAGAAAATGCCCTCAGAAGGTGGGATGAGTATAAGGTAAGAAGATGGGGATCAGCTCCTCCTAATCTTAGAACAAAGACATTCTAGCTTTTTGTGGAAGCTGTAGCATCTAGCCTCCATCCCCCCTCCCAGAAATCCAGATTCTGTTCAGCGAACTTTAAAAGTTTCCATAGGTAAGTGTTAGCCACTTAAAATGTCATGAGAATTCAATTACTTCCTCACCACATGGTTTAGGTTTCTGAGGTCAGGCAGTACTAAATCTTAAAAAGAGTACCATGGAATTCTGTACCAGTGGAGAAGAGGGAAAGCAGACAGGAACAAATAAAAGAAGATAAATTGAATAACTCCACTTGAACAAAGCTTCAAAAGTCTATATATTGTAAACTCATTATATCTCGATATTCAAACTCTCTACCCTAAGGGGCTTTTTGGTTAAAAAGTTTTGATAAAACAAATTTATATAAAATTTAAAATCAATGAGTTTTACAAAAAAAATAAATAGTTGCTCAGTTCTTCTTCAATAAAACTTTCTTTGCTAAAACTGATAAGTCGTAAAGCCCACAAAAAAAGTTTTACAAAAAACAAGTTCCCCTCCATTTTTCATGAAACATGTGTTACATAAATCATGTTTTACAATTATCTGCTTTAGAAAACTCATAGACAACCAAAATGTCCCTAAAAGATTTAGTATAAGGCTACCAGTAGAGAAAGAAGAATGATTCCAAAATGAAAAAACTAAATCCTGTTTATTTGATTATATGGCTTTTGGAAACCCTAAAATCACAATCACTATTTCTAAGCCACATTCATAAACTTTATAGGCCAACTGTAGCTCAAAAAAAAATATTACCAAAGGAAAGACTTTAAAACCATTTTTGGGGCATTAAAGGAAAAATCATTAATTTGTGGCAGCTTCCACAGGTATTCATTGAAAAGGTCATAACTTCGCTATCTGAGCTTCGATTTGCATGACTCTTAAATCACTGGAAGTCTAATTCGTCTGAATAAATTTTAACCACGCAACCTCCCACTTGTGATGGTTTTGGAACAGACCATTCAATTATTGTTGCCAGTAACCTTTTTTGGTCAGCAATTTGCATCCGATGCTTTTGTTACACTACCCAGAAGCTTGTTCTCAAGATAACAGAAGAGTCACTGAAACTCAAAACGCATATCCATAATCCTAGATTCAGTAAAAGAAATTTCAAGATTTCATCATAAATAAAATCTTGAAATCTAATAAAATGAATATGATCCCTTTGTCGCAGTAAAACAAAACATTACTACGATTCCTTGCATCTTGATCAAATGGCGCCTTTGCCACTCTTGTGACCTGAATATTCATGTTTGTCTTTGCATGGCATCCGAGCACTATATGTTACATCTACATATAGTAACTGAATATATCTACAGTCTATATATATATATATATATATATATATATATATATATATATATATATATATATATATATATATATATATATATATATATATATATATATGCCTTCACCAAAACAATTCCAGGGTTTCAGAAAGAAATTTCTTTTTCTAATCTCTCTAATCATCATCTGAGTCAGGTCAATTTTCGATACATAGCATTAGCGACAAGAATCGATCATCGAAATCAAGAAATAAACAAAACCCATAAACCTGAAAGCAAATCTCAGCGTGCCATGAATAGTAAAATTCCCAATCAAGAATCCAAGAATTGCAAGGCAATCAATAAACCGGAAGTTTTTAACAAGAGAAATAATATCGGATAGGCGAGAGATCTGGAACAAATCTAGAAGGAGCGGAGAAGGGGTGTGGATCACGTCACCTGAAGCCGCGGAGCATCGAATGGAGATGGTCTTCCTGCGGTTGAGAAGGGTAGCGAAAGAAATAGAAGAGCGGACGGCGGCCGGTGTCCGGGGATTCCCAGGTAAACGGCAGAGGAAGGAGCCAGGGGTTACGGAGAGCGCCATGAGAGGCGGGGAGAGAGAGACCGGAATTCTTGGAGAAAAAAAGTTCCAACAAAATCCAAGAATCCTCGCTTCTTTTCTTCTGAAACTCTCGGTTCAGTTTTACCCCACCGCCAGAATGGGGGCTTGCCCGCCTGCCTCACTTCTGGTTCGGTGGGACCCACTTCCAATTTTTTCAATTATAAATTTAAGTATCTGGGTAATATTGAGACGCGGTGGAGGTGAAAATGGATTGGATACCGGTATATTTATATTTATATTTTATTTTATTTGATAAATAAAGATATGAATATAAATATTGGTATTGGTATAATATAAAAATTTATATTTATATTTATTTTAAATACTAGATATTAAATATATATATATATTGATATAAATCGAATAATTAATTTTAATGACTACAAAATTAAAGATCTTACTAAATAGATAATAAATTAAGTTAATAGCACGCTAATATGATTACATATTTTCTCTAAAAAATTATGAATGCTACATAAAATGAAATAGAATCAGATATTCAGAATAGTTGTCTTTCTATATTCATATCTATTTTTCTTTAGATATAGAAATGAATACGAATATTAGTTGGATACTTAAAATTTTATCGAATAAATTCGGTCCATTTTTACCCCTATAAAAGTAACTCCACGCTAAAAATATTTTAAAAAAATGCATCATGGCATTTTTATTTCTATCAAAATTCTTATAAAGTTACTGTTGAACAAAAATGATGCACAAGAATGATGATTGATGGCTCTAATCCTACTAAAATATAATTTTTATTTTTATCCCTGGTTAAATTTATTCTTGCCGGTTTAGAGATATATTTGTCTTTTCTCTTTGTTAAAGACTTGATAGATGACTGTGCAACTCACACAGCAAGTCAGCAACGAGAAGTCATGTCTAGAGTCCAGAAAATATAAACAGTTGCTTGCATGACCACATAGAGGATCTTAAATTATAGCTCATCCAGGCCCTAAAAGTTCCTAGATCTAGTCATCTTTTACCCTAAATTATGATCAACATCAGAATGACAATATGCAGAAAAAACATACCTACACCACAGGTTTCTTCAAAATGTTTCAATTGAAAAGCTTCATTACCCTCGTGGAATTGAATATAGAAGTTGATTCTTCGAGTAAGTCCTTTTTAAGATTACCAAAACAAAAAGCACAATGTAGGAAAGCAATAATCCTTTTTGATATCAACTTTAAATTATTCCCAATCTATGCTTGCTCGCTTAAGTACATAATCTATTGATAGGCCACCCTTATTAAGAAAAAAAGGGAAGAAAAAGCATAAGGTTACATCAAGCTCGCTTCTTACATAAACAAACTAGAAAAGTAGAAATACATATATAACTGAACTTTCTACTCGTTATGAGGCAGATTTGCCCCCTCTTCAAAGATTTCGACCACTGATAACTTGTCTTTAACTACCTTGAGTTTATTGGCAACATCTCGCATGTCCATTCGTTCTTTGGGCGATTCTTTCGAGCACGAAAGTCCAATTCCAAGTAACGAAGTAATGCATCTCCTCGTTCTCATCCTGGCAGTATTTTCATTTCTACTGTTGTTATTAGCTTCTTCGCATTCTTCTTGAAGGATCTGGGGATCCAAAATCTCCATGATTCCTTCTGGAAAAGCCGTGCTGACAAATTTATGAAGATTTAAACCATCCTTGAACATGTCGTCTATAGGTTTCTTTCCCGTAAGAATCTCTAGCAAGAGTATTCCGTAGCTATATACGTCTCCCTGTGTAGAGATTTTGCTGCCCATCGCATATTCTGCATTTCATTGGTACATCGATTGCAGAGTTATTGATATATAGTTTAGAAATAAAGATAATTTTTCATTCAAAACAAAACATAGGCTTATGTCATGAAGTAATCCATATAGTTATCTACAATTTCATTCAAGTATGCATATGAAAGGGCGATGAGAGAATATTTTTGAGCTCTAATTACCTGGTGCGACATATCCGATGGATCCTTTTATCCCCATCCAACTTGTTGAATTCTTAGATGTTGCAGAGCTGGAAGTCGAGAGAAACCTTGCTAAGCCAAAATCACCCACATGGGCAGTCATATCATTGTCAAGAAGAATATTGCTTGGCTT